>NC_067407.1:62371324-62674039 GCF_009764475.1 Pristis pectinata
CCAATTAGCCTGACATCAGCAGTGAGGAAAATGCTACATTCTATTCTTAAGGAAGTGGTAACGGAGCATTAGGAAAATAATAACAGTAGTGGTTAGAGTAAACATGAATTTATGACATAGAAATGATGTTTGACAAATCCATTGGAATTTTTTTTGAGGTTATAACAAGCAGAAAAGATAACAGATGAGCAAGTTGATAATGATGTATTTGGACTTTCAGAATAAAGTGACACATAACAAAATTAGGGTGTACAGTATTGAGGGTAATATACTAGTTATCACACCGAAGACAGAAAGTCGGAATAAACAGGTCATTTAAGGAAAGGAGGCTATAACTAGTGGAGTGCTCCAAGGATCAGTACAAGAGCTCCAGCTATTCACTAGCTGTATCACTGACTTTGATGGGGCAGGATCAAGTGTATTATATCCAGGTTTCTGATGAAACATAGCAAGGTGGCAATGGGGAAAATGCAATGAGACATCGGGGGCTATAGGCAGGCTAAGAACCTTGGACAAGTTAGATAGAATATAATGTGGAAAAATATGAAATGATCTATTTTGGTAGAAAAAAAATAGCAAGTCAGTTTTATTTTTAAATAGAGAGAAATTGAAAGGTGCTGGTGTCCAAATGCACAGACTGTCCTTGTACACAAATCTCAGCACGTTAACATGTAGGTTCAGCAAACAATTGGGAAGGTAAGCAGAATGTTGGCTTTATTGCAAGAGGATTTAAGTACAAGAGTTGACATGATTTTGCTCTGATTTTATAGAACACTGGTGAGACTGGTTCAGGAATATTGTGAATAAGAACAGTCTCCTCATCAAAGGAAGGATATACTTACAATAGAGGGAATGTAACCAGATTGATTCCTGAGATGGGCCTTTGTCATATTAGGGATTAAGCAGGCACAGCCTGTTCACTCTTGAGTTTAGAAGGATGAGTGGTAATCAGAAATGTACAAATTTGTAAAGGACATGGCAGAGTAGAAGTGGAGTTTACATTTTCCCAAATGGGGTGTCTGGAATGAGGGCTTAGACTCAAAATAAGGACATGACAATTCAAGACAGAAATAAAATTCCTTCAGGCAGAGTGTACTAAACCTTAGGAAGTCTCGATCCAAAAGTATATTCAAGATGAAGATCTAAACAACTTTCAGATATTAAGGGAATCAAAGGATAAGAGGTTCATGCAGGAAAGTGACACAGAAGCAAAAGATCAGAGGTGATCAGACTGAATGGCAGAGCAAAGCATTTCCTGCTTTAATTTATTTTGTTATGTTCTTAAGGTCCTATTCAATCACTGTAGCTTGTTACCGTAAATAATGAACTGGGAGTTCCAGTGGCTAGTAGATAATCGGTGCGATGTCATCACCAGCAATAATAATAATAAATATTATAGTCTTCTACAGACAAAACAGACATTTATGAACCACATCAGAAAAGGGAATCAAGTGACTTTTGGCTTCAGCTTCAAGCAAGTATAAAAACTTTCCACATCTTCTATAAAACCCTCAAATAATTGCAATTATTGTCCAGTGAAGAGGAAGGGTACTTCCATTTCTTTGCATAATAAAATCAAATACTTCAGGTCACTAGATGGAAAAAATTCAATAATCCTGCCTTATTCATACAGCTGACCCTTCCCTCGGTCACCTACCAACTTGAGGAGACAAATCAAATAAGTAAGTGTAACATTTTCCCCATCGTATACCATGACCAATCTGAACTACAATCGCCAATTGATTGAAGTACTTTTCTAAGTTCGAGATACTCTGTAAATTGTTGAGTATGACAATAATTGCAACAAGGTGAACTAGCTCTGAGCCTATAAAAACCTATAAGAACTATAAAATACATCCTGAGCATACACATTCCACCAATACCAAGAATTAAAGCAACCCAAATACATCTTCAGAGAAGTATTTATTATGTGCAAAACTATTTCACTAGAATCTAGACCACACCTAAAACTCATAACACTAACACAATGCAAAGCACAGAAACCCTTGGGCACCAACACAAATGAGCCAATATCCGAGAAATGATTGTCTGCAATTTTTTAAAAATGTTCATTGTGCAAGAAGTAAAAGAACGACTGGTAAACGGCTAAATAAAGAAAGCAAATGCAGCAATATGTCTCAGTGAAGTGGAAGGAGTGTTCTTCCTTTGTAAGTAACAACAGAATACACAGAGAGTGATGTACTTAAAAACAGTGCTTATAACAGAGGAAAACTGATAATTCACTGTTTCCAAATTTTGTAAATGATAAAAGTTAAATGAGGAGCAACAAACAATCTGCTGGATGAATGCAGCAAGTCAGGCAGCACCTGTGGGGGGGAAAGGAATAGTTGCTGCTTGGGGTCATAGTCCTGCACCAGTCCTGATCTGAAACGTTGGCAATTCCTTTCCCCTCATAGATGCTGCTCAACCCACTGAGTTCCTCCAGCAGATTGTTTGTTGCTCCAGATTCCAGCATCTGCAGTCTTGTGTCTCCAAAGTTAAATGAGTATTTTATGTGTCATCAAGATGAGCATAAAAGGACAATAGATTAAGACAACAGAATTAACAGCTTTTCACATTTTGTACCCATGAACTCCTCAGAATCCAGTCAGGCAGCAAGAACATTCAAAAGCTTACCAGCTCTTTTTTCAAAAAAAAACTATTTGTTTTATTTTCTAACATGTTCCAAAAGTTAGTAAATGTTATTTTTTAGCAAGATATAAACTGCTGGAAAAAACTCAGCAGGTCAAGTAGCATCTGATGCAGGGTCGACTTTGCAGGGCCGAAATGTCGACTACCCCTCCACTTCCACAGATACTGCATGGCCCGCTGAGTTCCTCCAGCAGTTTGCTTTTTGCTCCAGATCCCAGCATCTGCATTCTCTTGTGTCTTCAATGTTATTTTTAAACAACTTCCAAAAATTATTTCACATATATCCAATAAAAGGTATTCACAAATATTCAATTTTCCTTATAATTGGGACAGGTTCGACAGCTTGTTAGTATGTGTTAATTGTCAAAGCCATTCTACAGCTACAGGAGTTTGACTGCACTGACATAATCCTCTGTGCTGTTCCCAGGTGAAGCCATGTTACTGGGGTACAACTCCAAAAGCACCAACAGTACAACTCCAAAAGCACCAACAGCCTTATGCCAAGAAAGATTTATTCATTTTCTGGGTTCTGGTTGTCAGTAGCAAGGCCGATATTCAATGTTCATTCCTAGTTCCCCTCAAGAAGGTGATGGTCAATTTATTTATTTTAAAACCACTCCAGTTTTTCTGGTGAAGACATTCCCACAGTGCTAGTATGGAAATTACCAGAAACAAACCCATTTTTATCCCTGTCACATAATAACTCCACTATAGCCAAAAGATGATGAAGATCAGGAGTCCAAAAATATTTCCTTTTCTTCACAAGTGAGAACGGAGGCAAACAAATGGCCTCTTTAATACTGTAACACCCTCCCAGGTGGTCATTTAGGAGGACAGAACAAAGATTGAACCTGCAACCTTGCTAGTTTGTACAAATCACGAACACTCAAGCAGAATATTGATCTGTTGCAACATTAAAGCCAATGCCACTTTTTTAAAACAGGGAAAAGTGCCCCAAGGACTCAGTGTAAAGATATGATTAGAAGTTTGGTTTAATGGGTAAATTTTAATTAAGATCTGAAAGTGGTTAAAGAGATGCCTCCACATCTGAGTGACATCCTGATTTGAAGGAATTCAGAATTCTTGCAGGGTTGCAAGGTCTGTGATGGGTAACGAGATTGGGAGGAATGTAGCCATCTTCTCCGCAGTGAGAACCTGTTCTCATTGGAATTCCATAGGTTTGCACCAAGCTGTATAAAATATTGAAGGATAAGGCTTGACATAAATAGAATGGAAGATCGCCATCGAAAATTCAAATGTTTTCAGGATTCTTCTTGAAATAAATTATGGATCTGATCAAGCATTTCCATTGCTGTCACTGCAAATTCAAGGCAGATGCACTTGTGCTTTATGATATTCAGGAAGAGTTCAAGTGACATTGCTGATCATAGTGGTAGGAAAGAAAAGTGCGTTCCACTTACAATTATGCAGAAAGTTGAAAATGTATGGAAATTAGGAAAGGGTGAGTCAGTACACAACCTTAAGGAACATTTTAGTATTGGTAATACAAACATATATAGTTTCAAGTGGTAGAGTTCAAGGCTTTATGCTAATTGATTCAAATAAGGGCATTATTAGGACAAGCTAAATCAGATGATCTTAATTTACATGCTTATGTTTGGATTAAACAATGTCACAATGAAAATACACCTGGGCCACTATCATGAGAAAAGGCAAAACATCAGGTGTTGCAAATATGATAGCAACGTTTAAGAGGCATTCGGACAGACACAGGCAGGGAACAGAGGGATATGGATCACGGGCAGACAAATAAACTCAGTTTCAACAGGCATCATGGTCAGTACAGACATGGTGGGCTAAAGGTCCTGTTCCTGTGCTATACTGTTTCATGTCCTATGTTCCTGGAACATTGTTTTTGACTTCTCATCGAATCAGTTGTGTTATCTTAAGTAGATTATAATGGACATGCTAGGTCATGGAGTTATAAACTGTGGTGGAATTCAATTCTGATGAGGCCCCATGGCACCTCGTGGATGCTTGCTTTTTTTAATCTCCGTCCCATTTTGCAAAATGATTCTATCACAGAGGAGAATGCCCTCATGTGTGAGGATTGGACTTTGTCTAATTTGGACTGTGTGGTGGTTCCTCCAACTAATATTGTCATGGATGGATGCATCAGCAAAGGGTAGTTTGAAGTTTGTACAAATCACGAACACTCCAGCAGAATATTGATCTGTTGCAACAAGTTGCTGAGGTTGAAGTCAATTAGAGTTTGGTTGTCTCATCCTTACAGACCAGTCTGGCAGATATGTTTCCAGAGTGGCACTATCAAGCCACTCTTGCTGATGAGTACTGTCCTCAAGGATTACAATATCACATGCAACATGGAGGAGGATGACAATCAACTGAGGAGGGCTGGTTATCAGCAAGAGGTTTCCTATCCCAATGTTTGATCAAATATCATGAGAAGACATAGGGTCAAGTATCAACGTTTAAGATTTTGAGGGATACTCCATCCTCACTCTGCAACCTTTGGCTCGTGGGTCTCCATTGCTACTGGACAAGACATACATAGAGATGTTGAGAGAGGTATTTTGAACCTTGATTGAAACATTCAATTACCCCAAGACTATAATTACGTCAGACTGTTTCTTGACTAGTCCGTGAATCAGCTGTCACAACATTCTTGTCCCCAAATATTAACAAAGAGGTTCTTGCAGAGTTAACTGGGTTGGGTGTGCTTGAATCTAGTGCCTTGGTTTGATGTTAGGCGATTCACATTTTAGATTTTTATACCCATCTGATATAACTGATGCTTGGCTATTTCAATTCGGTGTAAACAAGTATCAAGCAAAAGTCATCTTGCCACAAGATCAATGAAGTCATTGCTAAACAGGGTGTTGAGGAGGAAGAACGACACTGCTAATCTTCATTCTTGTTCAGCCAGCATATCATACTCGAGCAACATGGCTACAATTTGTCACAGATGACAATGCTATTCTCTTCAAAAGCAGAAATTATACCCATCACTGCAGAAAATAAGATAATAGTACCATTTGATCTAAGCTAGTCAAATCACCAACTGGTATCATATGATAAATGTTTAATTTTAACACATATGTTGAAAGAATGACAGCAGAATTCCAGCCATGACCAAGCAGAAATTCAATAACCATCAGTCACTTGCACAGACAAAAGATCACAGCAGTCCTTCTACTTCCTCTCAGGCCAAGTATCTTTCGCTCTTTTAGATCACCACTCAATTCTCAATTGGATAATAATCTGGACTCTCCATTAGGAGGTGCTCCAACTCAGTGCACTGTGGTCACTTGATATTACGACTTTCATCACACTGGACTCATCTCTATCATCACCACCACCACGCGGCAATCAAACAAGAGAAATACTTATTCCTCAACTAATTAGGATGCTGTTATGTATTCAAATGTCATTTTTAATTGAGAATATGATGCAAATTTTGAATTTCTCCCTCCCATTTGGCAACACGAAAGCAATATTTCAGTTCCCAGGTAAGATTTCTTGGATCACTGAAAATTGAGAAGACAGCCAGAAAGTTAAAGAGTCATTGAGTTACATGGCATGGAAAGAGGCCCTTCAGCCCAACTTGTCCATGTTGACCAAGATGTTTATTTGAGCTGGTCCATTTGCCTCATTTGGCCGATATCCACCTAGGCCTTTTCTATCCATGTACCTGTCCAAGTGTCTTTTAAACATTGTAATTACCTGCCCCTACAGCTTCCTCTGGCAGCTCGTTACCCACCATCTCTGCCCCTCAGATCTCTCTTAAATCTTTCCTCTCTCACCTTAAATCTATGCCCTGTAGTTTTAGACTCTCCTGTTCTGGGGAAAAAGGCTGTGACCAACCACTTTATCTGTTCCCCTCATGATTTTATATACTTCTATAAGGTCATCCCTCAGCCTCCTATGCTCCAGGGAAAAAAGCCCCAACCTACCAAACCTCTCTTTATAAACTCAAGTCCTTTGGTCCCAGTAACATCGTCAGGAATCTTTTCTTCACCCTTTCCAGCTCAATGGCATCATTCCTAGAGTTGGGCGACCAGAACCGAACACAATACTCCAAGTGTGGTCTTACCAATGACTTGTACAGTTGAAATATGACAGCTCAACTCCTTTAATCAGTGCCCTGACTGACGAAGGCAAACATGCCAACCACCTTCTTTGCCATCTTGTCTACCTGTGTCACCACTTTCAGGGAACTATGTACCTGTGTCACCACTTTCAGGGAACTATGTACCTGCATGCGTAGGTCTCTCTATTCTACAGTACTCTCCAGGGCCCTACCATTTACTGTGCAAGTCCTGCCCTGGTTTAACTGACCAAAATCTGGCCATCTTGGGCTCCATTCCATGCAAAATGACCAAATGTCAGCCACCTGAACCATCCAAAGAAGAATGGCGTATTTGCTCTAACTCATGTTAACCTTAACTGGAATGTGAAAATTAGGTGGGTTGAAGAAATTGGGCTTCTGTTCCCGCCTAACTGAATCCACTGCTGTCTGGCGAATTGCAAGCTGCCTGTACCTGGACTATGCTGATTTATTCCAGCTCATGTAGCATGGCACAGTGCCAAACTGATCATTAATTCACAATACTCAGTGTTCTTGTGGCATTGAAATTGAGCCATCCTATATTAGCATGACAATTATAGTCATTATTCACTACAGACATCTCCCACACAGCTGTCTATCTCATTTATTTCATTTTTAAAGCCAGTTATCATTATAGGTATTGCTCATGGAGCAATTAATATAACACACAAGTTATGTAAAATATATTTCAATTTTTTTTGTGAAAAATATAAGGTTCACTATTAGGTTATCTTTAAAAATCAAGTAGTTAAAAACAAAAATCCATGCCTTAGGAATTTTATTGCATGTGTTTTGCACAACTGATGAACAGCAAATTCAGAAAGAATGATTTGAAGCTGCTGAGTCAGCATGATAACTGTGCAATAATAACTATGAATGATAACTTAATTTGATGTACAGTTGACCTGAGCCATACTAACCAGAGTCAAAAAAGTCCATCTGCTTTAAGGATTTATGTGGCCTAAGTAGGAAATAACACTCTCTTTATAATAATTCATTCACTTAATGGACTTTAGCAGAGTTGAAAATGCAACCCAGCTGTTTAAGTATACTTATAAACCTATACTTAGTGTTTGTATTTCAGAGGGACTCCAACTGAGGTGCAGTGAGGTATTTCTTATTCGAAGTAGGCAAGGGCAAGGTCTGTAGGGCTCAGCAGCAGGACTGAAACCCATGAGAAGCATTTTCAAAGGCCTTATGGAAACATCAGCTGCATTTGTTGAAAAATATGTTTTTATTCTTTTAATACTAAAACAAAATCCACTTAACAGGACTTAGCAATTAAACAGTCAACAACATGACTTTCAATTCATATTCAGATATTTTAAAAATGTCTCAAGGAAACTGCACTGAAAACTTTGATATTGGCCTCAAATAATACAGAGCAATATCTATCATGAGGCAATGTGAAAGAAAGTGTTTCATGAACAACTTAATTCATTATTTCCTCATTCAAGAATTCAACAGAGTAAAATGCCTATGTATTACCTTCAACAGGAAATTCTTTGTGGTGCAATGATACACGAGGGTTTATTGTTAAATGTATTGCTGTTTCTAGTATTCAATAATTAAGAAAGAAAATAATCATAAACACAGTCACATTCACACAGCACACTATTTCAAGATAACTTGGACTTTGCACACGGTCCTTGTTTTGAGATTGCTACAACAAAGATTAGTCTATTACAAACTTTAAAAATACTTTGCAATCAAAAGGGATAAATGATCATACCTTATTTTCCACAACTTGACAGTGCAACAAAAATTTTCGCATGGCACCACAATTAATTTGTTTGGACAACTGCCATTGAAACTGTGGTTGTAAATTGCAGTTACAGTGCCATCTCTAAGGGTGCGACTAATGCTTCACTTGTTTGACAAAGACAATTTCATACAGTTAATATACTTAAACCAATGATGAAACTTACTCACACTGAAATCCTGAGAAAAGTCGCAATAAACACTCATGATCAAAACAAAGGTGTTTCCAGTACAAACATCCTTCATTCATGACTTGCATCAGAGCAGGAGATTCAAATGATGAGGATTAATCCCTTAAAACAGAGGAACTATATGGGTTCTTTTAGTCAGGTAACCAACATATCAGGTGAAACCCTTCACATTTCTTTATCTCAAAAGCATTCCAATTTCACTCTACCATACACAACCTTGTTAACGTTCTCCCCGGAAACAATTACACAGCATGTCCTGAAAACAGTTAAAATCATGTGCCAGAGTCATGGTTGAAGGGAACTTCACCATTGTCTGAAATCAGACCTGGAAGATTAAATCTGGCATGAAGAATATTAAATGAATTGTTTTGTACAACTAACCAGCCAAGGAGTAAGTGATTACACGCAGTAAGTGGGCAGCCTCTGTGGAATAAGAAACAGAGTTCAAGTTTCAGGTCAACAATCCTTTGAACTGACCTGCCGAGGGCTAACAGCATTTTTTGTTGTTATTTCAGATTTCAAACACCTGCAGTTTTTTGATTTTTATTTTGGGCATGCAATTAAGCTGACCAGCATGACATCTTGGCATCACTGGGCTGGAAAACATCATCAAGCCAGTAAAATAAATAGAGGCACTTACACAACTTATTCACATCTTTGAATAATTGCAGGCTGGAAAACAGATGCAGCAACATTTCCAAGAAGTTGGACAAACTTAGCTTGTTTACTCTGGAGCATCGGAGGCTAAGGAGCAAACCACTAGAAGTTTACAAAATTATAAGAGGCAGAGATAGGGTAAAAATATCAAATACTAGTGTATTTTCTTCTGCACAGAGAGCAGCAGGTGCCTGGAATGCACTGCGAGGGGAGGTGGTAAAAGCAAATACGGTAACAATGTTTAAGACACATTTAGATAGGCACATGAACAGGCAGGAGATGGAGGGATATATATTGTGCAGGCAGATGGGATTAGTTTAATTTGGCATCATGATCGGCACAGACATCGTAAACTGAAGGGCCTGTTCCTGTGCTGCACTGTTCTATGTTCTAACATGATAAATGGTATAATGGAAATGAAAGGGTAGGGTAAAAAGGAAACACAGCTGTCAAATTTTTTTTTAAATGACACAATGTCATGGAGAAAGTTGAGTTTTTAGTTACACTTCACAAGGAGGAATAGTTCTTTTCTTTATGGTGATTTGGAGTGAGGGGAGTAGAGATACTGGGACAAAAAAGGTACAACTTATGACCATAATTGCAAGAGGGTTCAAGAAGAACATAAAAGGAAATGTAAAAATAAAGACAAATAGGACTTGAAAAACAGGACAAATATACTGCTTTGTCTCAGTGCGACTGCTCTCACCTTTTAGACTTTAACCTAGGATGTCACTTTGGTGTCAACTTGCGGAAGTCTGAGGGGGCTAACAAGAAATAGAAAATAAACAAGAAAACTGGACACTGATTTTCACACGCCACTCAATGAGGTGATTGCCAAATACAGCAGGAACATGTGCCCAATCTCTTTGTGAGTTTAAAGTATGATGGAGATAGATTCCACAGAAAGGAAATGGAAAATTACATAAAACAAAACCAACAATGCAGGGTGCGGGTTCGATGAAAAGGAAATTTCATACAGCTGTTGCATGACTGCAGACAATTTTAATGGATTATCAGATCTCAGCTCGCCTGGTTAAATTACAGGCTTTATCTGTGCAACATGCAAGGCATCCATATACATTCTGCCAAAGTGCACGTGTGCATCTGTATCATGACAGATACTAGAAAAACTGTTATCCTGCTCCTTATTAGATTATGAACATAAGTTAAGAATAACTTGAGATTTTAATATATTAGAGAAACTCTTGCACTTAAAGACTGGGGGGGGGGGGCAATGGTAGGCAAAAGCAACACTAATATAACTGACAAAAGGACTGGGGTAAGGGGAGGAGAATCCTTTCTGAAACACGGCGAGTTTTGATCCAGAAAGCACTATCTAACTGGATGGTGAAGCAGATTCAATAAAAATTTTCAAATATGAACTACATAAATAAAGCAAAAGGAAACTTCTGCAAGTTTAATGGAAAGAATGGGTGAGGATTAACTGGATTGTGATTTGAAGGGAATGGCAGAGTCACAATGACCAAATGACCTCTATATTTTAAAATTCTAGATCAATAGATATAAATGGGAGCTATCCCAAAGCATCTTTCTTTGGAACTTTTAACAGTTTTTATTTCAAAATTGATCTTTCTTCAAGAAACTCTCAACTTCCATGTTTCAGTAGAGAGGCAGATACGTTGCTGAGCTTCATGCATCAAGGAAATCAGGCTTGATAATCAAGTGGGGAAGAGGAAAAGCAATACAAAGTATCGATTTTGTTCTCTGCAATGGTTATCACCACCTTTTCAAGACTTCTCCCTTAGCCAACACTGCAAGAATCCACAGGTCTCTGAACAGCGAATGGCAGTGCCAGTGTGCTCACATGAAACCACCTTTAAGCTCCTTTCCTTCAACATTCAAGAGAAAACATGGGACTGGAAGCAGATACATAAAGATAAATCAAAGTCACAGTATTTAGAGGAATTCATGTCGGAGCTGTAGCCCATCTTCCATTCTCCAGGGCAGTAAGTACCTCCGTGAATCATGAACAATCCAAAGGATAAAGCAAAACACTTCAAAAGCCAACCAAGATATTGCACAGTACTCTCTTTATTGCTTATTAAAACACACAGTTGTGTTTCTTTGTGCTGTTGATTAACTTACCTCTTTTTGAATATTTATGTAAAACACCCACAGGAATAGCTTTTCATTCAAGGATCCTGCACCTTGCTGCTCCACATTTTCAAGGACTGTGGCCTGCACTATGAAAATCCCTGACATTGCAGAATCAGGTCTCTCCATTTTTGACTTCACTGGTCTGAGCATGTATGCTGTGCAATATTATTGTTAGAAAACAATTTCTGTCTTAGCTTAAATTAAATTTTTTAAAATTTTATTTACAGCGTGGTAACAGAACCTTCCGGCCAACGAGTCCGCGCCACCCATTTTAAACCCAAATTACCTACCCGTACGTCTTTGCAATGTGGGAGGAAACCAGAGCACCCGGAGGAAACCCATGCAGTCATGGGAGAACGTACAAACTCCTTACAGACAGCGATGGGTTCATGGCAATCGATGCCCAGTCACACATCAATATTTTCCACATCAACCTTTTCACCCCCATCTGTCTTCTTGAGAGCCCTGCTGCTGAAATACTTTCCTCATCCAAGTTGTTATCACCACTTGGCTCTGGAAAGATTTTGTTCCATGATCTCAACAGCATGATTGGTTTCACTCTGCATTCCAGCCATTTCAGAAGTCTTATCCAGAACAAGCAGGTTCTTCAAAAGAGATTTCAAATCACTCCCCTCACAAATGTTCTTTTGCAACAGGCCAGTTCAATAATCCTTTTAATGCAAGCAATCATTCCCTGATCCATAGGTTGGATCACAGAAAGTAAAATTGATGGTAAGATTTTGACAAGGCATTTGGAAAGACTGGAGGTATCATCCACCAGCAGGAGAACCTTTTCCAGCAATGCCTTCGATTGGACATATATTCAGATGTGAGGAACAATCTTGTCAAATGACTCTTTAAAAATGTCACGGCAATTTCTGGCTGAAACAATCCACTGTACATGAGAGGTTTCAATTCCTCTAAATGAACAAGTTTTTTTATTTCCTTTGTCAATCACACAAAGTTTAAGTTTATACGAGTCAGTTGCATTCGTACAGCACATGATCTTAACTATAATAGTGGGCCAGAGCACATTGTTCAGTCTCAAATGCCAAGGCGCATGTCCATATGCATTTCCGATGAAATCTAGTTTAACCTGCATTGTAATGTTGTTCTGGTCACAAAGCTCTTTTAATGAATGCTGTGAATTCCTCTCGCAGGCTATTAGCAGCCAGCTTGTTTGCACTTGTGCGCTTGAATGCAGATCTCTCAGTTACCATGTCATTTTCTTTAAACCAACTCAGCCATCCAGAGAAAGTGACAAAATTTTCCATTCCCAGATTGTTAAGTATAAAAAGAGGTCTGTTTTGCACAATTAAATTCAGACCCTGGTGTAGCTACAACATCTCTGCTGAATTAATAATTCCAGCAGTGCTCTGTACAAAAGTTCATCCTGACTTTTTTGTTGATTTACTAACATATAACTACTCAAAGAAAAGTGAATTATATAAGAAATTGGTGCTGCCTTGTTCTTTTTTTAAAATCATAATCCATCTGTTCACCACTTCTATATTCCACGAAATGTTTTTTTTTACCAGTTTCTCAATACTGCCAAGTTCTTTTCAATGGTCAAGACCACATGTTTTACCTTGCAAAGGTTTGCAGACATTTACAGGACAGTATGACTCTCAAGGATGCTGGACTGCAGTGTAAATAAGCTATGCCTCAAGAAACCTCAAAAGATTTAATCATTTCACTGGACTCACTGTATTCCCTGGAGATTCTTCGCCAATTCCCTGAAGGCTGGTAATTAAAGCCCAGAAGCATGGACTTTTCCCACTACAGCATAAGCCTTTGAAACCTCCCACCGTTAACTGCATTAGAAGGAGGTGATCCAAATAATGAAGTCAAGGAGGGATGAGAAATATTGAGCATAATAAAAAAGAGAGAGGAGAAATTTTGAAGTCCCAGCATCTCAAAAGTGATCAGGCCCAGACAACCTGCATCTCATGCAGTTCGGAGAAGGTGGACACTCAGGCCATTGTTTGTTATTGTGGAGCTGGAAGACTGGAAGATTGTTGAGGTGATACTGTTGATTAAAAAGAGAAAAAGGAATAGACCAAGTAATTAACAAGCCAGACAGCCTGTCATTGGTATTCACAGAACCACAAAGTGATTGCAGCACAGGAGGAGACAATTTGGCCCATCGTCAACACTGGCTGGATGCAAGAGCAATCCAGCTGATCCCACGCATTACCCTGTCCCCATTGGCCCCTATAAAACTTTTCCTCTTAGATACTTATCCAACTCCCCTTTGAATGCTACAATTGAATCTGCCTCCATTGGCTGTGCATTCTACACTCCAACCACCTGCTGTGCAAAATAATATTTCCTCTTGTTACATTTTGTCCTTTTGTCAATTTTTTTTATTCCATATCCCCAAGTTCTTGACCGTTTCACTGATGGTAACAGATTCTCTCAAACTATGTTCCACTCACTTCAGTTTTGATAAAATGTCTATTATTTGCCACCTTATCCAAACAATGCCTTTTGGAAGTTCATATTTAGCATATCAACCACACTTCCCCATCAACTCTCTCTGTTACTTGATTAAAAAAGTGTTACCAAGTTAGTTAGGTATGTTTCGTTTAACAAATCAGTGCTGGCTCTCTATAATCAATCCACATAAGTGACTTAAATTTCAGTCCCTGATGATACTTTCTGGAACCTCAATGGCACTGAGGTGAAACTGATAGGGTTTATCCCCACATCCTGTTTTGACTGAAAGTGTAACGTTCATAATTATCCAGTCCACAAGCACAACCCCTGAATCAGATTATGGCCAGAACCTGTATAACTTCCTCTTTTACTTCCCTCAGCAACCTAGGATATAGACCAGGTGATTTATCCATTCAGTACAGCTAAACTTTCCAGTACCTCCTCTTTATTAACTTTAAGCCCACCCAGGATATCAATTATATTTTTCTTTGGCGACATTCTAGCGGCATCTTCTTTCTTCGTGAAAACTAATGCAAAATGCTCATTTAATACCTCTGCCATGCCCACTGCCTTCATTCATACATTTCCTTTTGGCCTTGGTCAGTCCCACCTCTCCTCTTACAAACCTTTTCCTGTGCAAAAAAACAAACTGCTGGAGGGACTCAGCAGGTCTGAGCTGCACCTGATGCAAGGTCTCGACCTGAAATGTCGACCATCCCTTTGCCTCCATAGATGCTGCTTGACCTGCTTAGTTCTTCCAGCAGTTTGTTTCATGCCCCAGATTCCAGTATCTTCTGTCTCATGTCTCCATTTTCCTGTTCATTTGTTTACCGCACCCTTTTATGTTTACTGCCAGATTTTCTCATGCTCTCTTTGCCTTGCTTATTTTGTTTTTGTTTCGCTTCCCCTCTGAACTTACTGTTATCAGCCCAGTTTCTATGTGTTAACATATGGTACCCGTCATGTGCCCTTCTTTTCAGCACTTTTGTCATCATCAATAGAGCTCTGGCTTTAATTTCTCTACACTCCTCCCACAGGAGAATGTACCTTCACCATGCTGAAACATCTATACTTTAAACACCTCCCATTGTTCAATTACAGTATTGTCTGCAAAGGCTTCATTCCAGTTTACATGGGTGATGTAAATTTTTGAAAATATAACGTGGAGGGTCAATGAGGGTAGCACATTTGATACATACTGAAGGAATTTAGCAAAATATTAAACAAAGTCCCACATGGGGACTAATCAGAAAAATAAAAGCCAATGGGATCCAATGGAAAATGGCAATGGACCTAAAAACTGGCTCAGTGACAGACAGCAAAGAGTTATCGTATGTGTGGCTAAGAGTTCCAATGAATAAAAGGCTGCAGGCAAAGGTGTTCCACAGGGATCAGTGCAGGATTTGTTGATTTGCATGGTAAATCTGTATCAATGATTTGAATTTAAATGTTCGAACCATGCCTAAATAAATTTGGAGACGAAACAAAAAATGGCAGTGTGCTTGATCACAAAGAACGAAGTAGCAGGCTTCTGGAATTATCAATATACTCAGATAGGTATATGAGTGGCAAATAAAATTCAATATGAAATGAAATGTGTTTGAGAAGGGCAAATAAGACATGGAAAACACAGTAAGTTGAAGGGTAAGGCAGAGGAAACTTGGAGTACATGAATGCAAGCATTATAAGGCCACAGTTACGATGCTATATATGGTTACATTCATAGCATCAGTGAGGATTCAAAGGACATGCAGAAGGAAATTACTAGAATTGGCAAATTTTAATTTAGTTCAGCAGCGGTTGTTTACTTTGTTATGAAGGAAGCTGAGGGGAGATTTAATTGAGGTATATAAAATTAGGAGAGACCCAAAGAAGGTTAACAGGAAGGACCTATTTCCTTTAGTAGGCAAGTTAACAGTGTAATTGGTAGAAGGACTAGAAGGAAATTGAGGAAATATATTCTCACCCAAAGAGTAGTAGGGGTCTGGAGCACTACCTGAGAGGGTAGTGGTAATAGAGCACTCATCATCTTTAAAAGAGTATATGGATAAGTACTTGAAGTGCACTGTTCGGAATTAACCTAAATGACATTTTTTATGGCTGGTATGAATATGATGGGCCAAATATATTCATTCTGTGCCATAAATTTCTGTGGTACTTTGATTCACCAACACCCCTCAGGGGCAAATAAAACTGGGAAGGACTAGAAGGGAGGGTAAGAGAGAGAGAAAGTGCTGGTGCAGCCTACTAACAAACTAGCCGTTACAGCACGTTGGAGACAAAATTGAGTAAGATTTTATCAAATTTTGAAAACTTTGAATAAGCTTTGTTTACAATGAATTCTTCTGCTTAAAACTATAGTCCCATCAATTTTAACAGCAGTAAGGAGCTAATTCTTTCTTTGTCCTTGAGAGTTAAAATCACGGGTAGTCACAGTTCAGTGATATGATCCATGTTGAAAGGTTCACTATTTTTAGCCCAGCTCAGCCTATAATTCAGTTCCAAGCTGAGTGATGTCTCAATCACATTACAGAGCCCCTTTTGTTGGGAAAGGAAGACAGCGCCACTCTTTCCTGGCCTTTCTAGTGACCCTTGACTCTCTCGTCATTCACATATCAATACACCGCCCCCTGTTAATTGCCAAACCTACCCTACATCAGGCACTTCATTCTATAAAACTACTGCAATTAAAATTGTGAATTCCTAGCTTGCAGACTGGAATAAAATGCAAATCCAGTATAGCTTCATTGATTATTGATGATCTTTTAAAGAAGGAAAGCCTTAAATCAAAGTGGTTCTGAAATGCAGTGAATAAAATAAGTGGCAACACAGTTTATGGGGAACTTAAACAGGGAAAGAGAAATTGGCAGTGCCTGCACTACTCAAACCAGTGATCCTCTCAGATGCAGCTGTGGATAAAGTACAAGACAAATCCTCAAAATATCACATGTTTAATGTATCCAAGTCTCAGAAGTTACTCAGTGTGAGACTCACCTGTGGACTGCATAGTCAGAGTTCTCCTCTTTCAAGCTTCTTCAGCACTGAACAAGAAAGAACTTCCTATTTTCAATCAGCCCAAAGGAATGCACAGAAGCATGTAGGAAAGCCTGTTTCAGAAACGTTTCTGCCTTTTTTGATTTCACAAACAAGATCTCCAAAATAACAAATCAAGGTCAGTCTCCACACTCACCTCAAGATTAATCTTGCTCTCTTACTGAGCACAGTAATGGCAACTTCAGGGGGAAATGGTTTTACTCCACCCCACTCCCTGAGGATTTGTGTAGAAATGACAGTGAACTGTGAGCACCTTTCAGAAAATAAGAACTCTTTATAAGATATCTTTATTAGTCACATGTACATCAAAACACACAGTGATGTACATCTTTTGTTTTAGCGTAGTGTTCTGGGAGCAGCCCGCAAGTGTCGCCATGCTTCCGTCGCCAACATAGCATGCCCATAACTTCCTAACCTGTATGTCTTTGGAATGCGGGAGGAAACTGGAGCACCCAGAGGAAACCGGAGCACCCAGAGGAAACCCACGCAGACATGGGGAGAACATATAAACTCCTTAAAGACAGTGGCCGGATTTGAACCCAGGTCTCTGGTGCTGTAGAGCATTACGTTAACTGCTACACTAGCTCAGAATTTTGCAACAAACCCAATGCAACAGAAATGAAAAAAAAACAGAAGCTGGAAATCTGAAATAAAAACAGGAATTGATGGAGATACTCAGTAGGTAAGGCAGCATCTGTTAAGAAATGGATACTGTTTGACCTGCCAATAATCTCCAGCATTTCCTTTTACATGACACTCAATACAATATGCTTGGAGTGACTTTGCTGTTGCTATGCCTGAATTCAATACCAAGATTCATACCAGGTGAACCGTCCAAGTTTACTCTTGGACGGGACGGGCTGGGGCAAACAGCATGGCCGCTCAATGCTGAGATGCAAGCTCAGGGCCACCTGTAGGATGTCTTCCCCTCTGGCTGCACAGCTCTCCACAGTCTGAAAATTTTTCCAAGAGTAACAAACTCAATGGTGGTCACAGGAAGCTTCTACATATTGTCTGTGATTCAATGTTTGGGCTGCAGGACCAAAAGCACTCTAATAAATCAGCACTCTGTTGGGTATTACCAAATGGCATATCTCTACATTGGTCAGTCCAGGAGGTGATGACAGACTTCCTCCCCCGTAGGACATTGGTGAAGCAGTTGATCTTTTATGATAACCTGAAAATTTTTGTAGACTTAAGTTATTGCAACCCATTGCTGTTTTTCAAAATTTCAGATTATTAACTGAGTTTAAATTCCAAAGTTGCAGTGATGGATCACACACCATCACGACACAGAAATTCATTGCTAGTCCTTCATCGTCACTGAGCCTAAATCCTGAGCTTTTGCCCCAACAGCACCATGAAAGTACCTTCACCAGAGGGACTGCAGCAATTCAAAAATGTGGCTCACTATCACCTTCTCAAGAGCAAATAAGGATGTTCAGTAATTGCTGGGTGGTGATACCCAGGTCCAAAACAAAAAATGTTGTGCATGAACAACATCGGACCCACCAAAATTTCTGAATAAAACCAGCACATTCCCTGCATAGAATATCACATTGATCAATTTACAAAGCATTTAAAGCATGTGACATAATGATGTCAAAGATTGAGTCTCATACACAAGCTATCTCAGAGAGAACGAAATGCTCACATGGCAAACATCTCTTACTAAGTTGTAATTAAGACCAAAACGTCTCCTTGACTGCACAAAAGAACTGTTGTATGAAACTAATGTATCTAGTTCCCTCAAAATTACAATGCTTAGATCAATACATTTTCTAAAGGCTATTGCTTTAAATGCAGACTTACATACATTGGGTATAAGGCAAAGAAACAAGCCATCACACCCAACCGGTCCTTGCTGATGTTAATGTTCACTTATGACAATGCCCATCTTCTCTCATCTAAATCTATCAGCATAACCCTGTATTTCCTTTTTGTCAAGCCTTTAATTAAATGTGTCCAAGCTGTTTGTTTCAACCATTCTCTGAAGGATATTTTGTTCAGTTCATAAACTGAAATTTGGAAAAGCAACAACTTGTCTACAAAAACTACCAGGTTGTCATCAAAGAAAAAGAAAAATGTATGCAAGTAATAAAGAGAGACAGACAGACAGAGGGACTGAAAACAAAAAGTGCAATGAAAATACAGTCCGTAAGGAAAAGTGGAACTTGCCACCATAAGCAGAGATGAATTTAAAGGTAATCCTGACAAGTACATACCAGTGGATTGAATAGGAAGATACGTTGATGGAGCGAGTTCAAACAAATATAGTACAATGAAGCAGAGACTTGATGGGCCAGTTGATTTATTTCTGTGCAGTATGGAAGGCAGTGAGGTGGTGGTGAAATTAAAAGTTTTAAGTTAATTTTATATACAGTATGAACCGAATCACAGTTTCAATTCAGCAACATCTGCTCATTCATTCCAACCTTTCGAACAGATTGGACTCCATTTTAACACAAAGACCAAGAGAGAAGAAAGATGACTTGCTGAACTTATATGATTAAGTAACCCCTCACTTATCCCAACATCAAAATGGCTGACGTAAAAAACAACTCGTTTTCCTCAAATGAAAAATAATTATCTTGAATCATGAGAATTGGGTTTGAACATAAAAACACTTTCAGATGTGCTGGAAGAAACTCAAACTCGTTGGCGGAAGTGGAGGAGAATGATATGTTGGATATGTAGGCTGGTGAGATGAAATGTGAGGACGAGGGAGACCCTATCCCTGTTGGGGATGAAATGTGAGGACAAGGACAATTGTGAGGACAACTTCTTTTCTAACTGGGGTTTCCCCCCAACTTTGGTCGAGAGAGCTCGCACCTGCATCTTTGCCATTTCCCCACTCTCACCCCCACCCCTCCCAGATCCAACAAGAATAGGGTCCCTCGTGTCCTCTCATTTCATCCCACCAGCCTAGGTATCCAACATATCATTCTCCGCCACTTCTGCCACCTCCAACGGGACCTCACCACCAAGCATATTTTCCCCTCCCCACCCCTTTCTGCCTTTCGCAGGGACCGCTCTCTCCATGACTCCCTTGTTCACTCCTGCCACCCGTCCCCCCCATCCTGCTCCCATCCCAGGAACTTTCCACTGCCCCCGCCATAGGTGCAACACCTGCCCCTACACCACCTCCATCACTTCCATCCAGGGACCCAAACAGTCCTTTCAGGTGAGACAGAGATTCACCTGGACCTCCCTTAATATCATCTACTGCATTTGGTGCTTCAAGTGTGGCCTCCTCTACATTAGCGAGACCAAACACAGACTAGGTGACCATTTCGTTGCACACCTGCAGTCCATCCGTAACTGTGACCTGCATCTTCTCGTTGCCAGTCACTTCAACTCCCCTTCCCACACTATGACAGTCCTCGGCCTCCTCCACTGCCAGGAGAATTCCAAGCGCAGACTGGAGGAACAGCACCTCATTTTCTGTCTTGGAACCTTGCAGCCAAATGGCATGAATATTGAATTCTCCCACTTCAGGTAATCCCCACCCCCCTTCCCCACAACCCCCCCCCCCACCATGCTTTTTCTTTTCTTCCCTTTCCCAGCCTCCTATTTTTCCTCTCTCTTCTTACCCTTGACCCATCCCCTGGTGGATCTGCTCTCCCTTCCTCGCCTGTACCTGCCTATCACTATCTCTTACCTGCATCTTCCTATCACCACCCTGTGCCCACCCCACCTCCCCTCTTTTGTCCCCCTATCACTGCTCTGCTTTTCCCTACGATATATCGTGCTTCCCCTTTTCCTATCTTCAGACCCAAGGAAGGGTTCTAACCCAAAACATTGACCGTCTGCTTTTCTCCACGGATGCTGCCTGGCCTGCTGGGTTCCTCCAGCATCTTAGTGCAGATTGGGTGATTGTCTGCAGGTGTGACTCTGAGCTTCCAGCTACCTGCCACTTTAATTTCCACTCTGACCTCTCTGCCTGTGGCCTGCTGCATTCTTGCAATGAGACCCAATACGATCTCAAGGAACAACACTTTATCTTTCATCTGGGCACAGTGTAGCCTTCCAGACTCAATATCAAATTCTCCAATTTTCGATAACTCATTCTTTCTTTCTGTTTGTATCATGGCTGCCCATTTTTGCCCACCATCCCTTTTTCTCCTTTTCTTTCATTTGTACAATCTGGTCTGCTGGGCATATCCTTCAGACTATACAACATTTCACAGACTTTACATTAGCACCATATTACAGAGACAACAAGGCTTAATTTCCCTTTGATGCCCACATTATTTTCACCCAATCAGAGAAATTCCTTTTGTTCCACCCACTACCCTCCCCACCTTCTTTGCTCTCTACACTAACTTGTTTCTCTCTCTCAGTTCTAATGAAGAGTCTGAGACTTGAAACGTTAACCGTTTCTCTTTCTGCAGATGCTGCCCAACCTGTATAATATAACCTACTTCCATTTGAGCATTTTTGGTTTTTACTATTGCTGCTCAACTCCTAACAGTTGTGTATTGATTTAAAGATTGCCCCAAGGTTTCTTCAGCCCCTCCCAGGTGTAAACTTTATTTGAACTCTGACATACAATACATTCACGTGGCTCTGAAGGCATTTGATTTAACTTCAAATTAGTGTACAGATAGTTGTCAGCTAGGTAGACAAATATGAGTACTTCAGAAGAAACCTGCTATAACTTCAAAATTAGTTAGAAAATATCAAAATAAATGGAGGAAAGTGCTGTTCTCTGGTCTTTCAATCATTTTCACTTCTAGCAGAAGTTTAAAAAGTGATTTCAATAAAAACTGTTCCATGGTTTCTGAGTTAGAATTCTTTAATGTGATTAGCCAACTTGACAGTATCACAGCTGTCAGGGAGTTTTCTGAACTCGTGCCTGACAGAAGCAGGTGTCAGCAAAGGGGAGGTTTGGGTCACAGGGATTGACAGATCTTTGTGCCAAACATTTTTTCATGGTCAGCAAAACCAACACTGATTCATTGCTGACTTCAAATTCTGAGCCAATACTTCAAACAACTTCCATTTATTTAGCACTTTTATTGCAGCAAAAATGTCCCAAAGAACTTCACAGAATCATTAGCTTTGAGCCACACAAGTTGATATGAGACCAGAAGTCCGAGGATGAGTCATGAAGGTATGTTTTAAGGAGTGGCCTGAAGGAGGAAAGTGAGGTGGAGAGGATATAGGAGGAAATATCAGAGGTCCTGGTCCTGATAGTGCAACACAGAAGATTGGTAGTTTGTGGTATGAAAGGATCAGTAGCAGCAAGGATAGAATCGCGGATTAAAATCAGGAAGTAGAGCAGTTGGAAACGGTTATTTTCCCAGACTGGTGGATGGCAGAACGTCTTGTTCCCCAGGGGTCAGTGCTGAGACTTACTGCTGCATTTGATATAAATCAGTGACTTAGGCTTGGCTATGTAAGGTAAAATTTCCAAATTTATGGATAAAAGTCTGGAAATGTAGCAGACAGTGAAGAAGGTAGCAAAAGAATTCAAGACCACATGGATAGAATGGCTAAACAGGGCAAACTAGTGATAGAAAACATGCAGTCCAGAAAAGTGTAAAGTGCTACATTGCAGCAGAAAGAATATGGAGAGACGATGAAGACTTAATAACGCAGTTCCAAAGTGTGAAGAGGACCTGGGTAGATATGCATATAGATCTTTGAAAATTGCAGGTCACGTTGAGGGAGTGCTTCATACAGCATATGGGATTCATAAATAAGGAGGTACAGAGTATAAAAGCAGGAAAAACACTCATTGCACCAAAAGTGGAATATAGGCACTTAAGATCAAATATTTGTAGGACTGAGCAAAGAGTGAAGAAATGAGAACGACAGCAGGGAATTGGCTCAATGGCCTTTTGCCGTGCTGTAATATCCATGACATTTTTGGTAGCTGAAGGCACAACTGTCGATGGTGAATCAATTAAACCACAAGGTACATATGACTCCAGAACTAGAGGACCACAGAATTCTTGGAAGGTCAGTGGGATAGAAAAGATCAGAAGAGATAAGAAAACCTGTAACCTTATGACTATTTAATGTGTAGAAGTGCATGCAGAAGAAGCACTAATCAGATCCTTGAAATCATTGCAGCAAAAAAAAATGAAGTGCCAGGTGCAAAGATGCTTAACAACAATAAGTAGCATGTAACGGAGAGAATTTGAACACCTTTACCATTGAATGATCGGATCAAAACACTGGTCCTGCCACATCCTGTGGTGAATCCTGAAACAACTGAGTGCCTAAGGCAACACTGAAGCTCTTGCAACCACTTTCCAGCAGAATGCAGAGAACATAATCATCTCAGCCTCCCCTTGAGATCTCCATAATCAGCAAAAAACAGTTTGATTCATACCACATGATATCAAGACATGGCCAGGAGCAGTTGCTAGAACAAGGGTCAAAGAACCAAACCAACAACAGAGTTAACATTTCGAAGCTAACGTCTAATGAAAGGTCATCAAACTGTAAAGTTGACTCTGTTTCTCACAGATACTGCTAAACCTGCAAAGTGTTACCAGCAGTTTCTGTGTAATTGAATACTTTTCACTTGCTGTATCAACCAATGTACATTCACCTTTGCCACTGCAAACTGCGGCTGTACCATTTATGCAATCTACAAAATGCAACGAAACAAGTCACCCCAAATTGCCATCAGAATATCAGATCTGAGGACAATGATAAAAGTTTCCTGATTTAAAACGTTTAATCCTGAACAAATGCTCTCAGATGCTTGATATCATATTTCAATAATTAGGGAAATATGGGTTGTTTACATCACCATTAGTGACCTTGTCTCCAAATACCAAAATCAGCATTTTCAATCCTGGCCAACAGCTTGATTCTTTTCTCACTGATACTCCATGTTGGAAATCAACAAAGGTTAATTCACGTATATTCATCATGTAACAAAAACTCCTCATCAATGAAAAGTTTACAAGATGATTACTAGTCAAAATTATACAACGACAACTTAGTTAAGCACCGTCTGCTTGGGTGTGTAACACTTTCAGCCCTGAATCACTTTCAGATGAGACAAATTTCCATAGTAATGAAGACACATAAGTCCTCATGTCCTCATCAACATCCCTCCCACAAGCAACATCACAAGCAGATTATTGCTGCTGCGGGGGTTTTATATATCATTGTAGTTTATTGAGAAAAACATTCTGGACAAATTGCTAAGGTCACAGATAAATATGAGTTCTTCAGTTGTTGCTATTTTCAGTTGCTTTGCAGTTCATAACACAACACATAAGAGGATTAACAGTATATTAAGGTGAACAAATGCAATGATATGAAAGGCAGCAACAACAAAAAGTGACAATAATAATCATTTAAACATGAATGCTTTTATTTTCAGTGAAATCCACTCAAACAGTTGTATTTTCAAGTAAATTAGATATTAAAAGCAAATTTGGAATCAACAAATTTACATTTGTAATTTGCACAAAGATTATCGAATGCATCTCTGACACCTTCATTCATAATGTACAACACTTGGAACACAAGACACTAAATGGCATGGAATCTCAGGCTGCAGATTCATAAAATCATTAAAAATAGCACTGCAACCAGAAAAAGGACACAAAAAACATAAAAGGCTTATTTCTAGAAAAACCAAGGAGGTATGTTACACATAAATTCAACTTTGGTTAAACCACACTTTTATATTATAGAATAGTTCTGGTCTCTTTACATAAAAAGCTGAAGAGACACAGATAATATTGTAAAGGTTTACAACGATGATTCCCATGTTATCTGGTCCTTTCATTATAACTTCTTCAAGCCTCAGTTAGAATAGGAACTCCAATCTGGTTCACAGATGATATTGAGACCTTCGGCTAGGTGAAGAGAAGGGCCGCAAGGTAATTCCCAGTTTGAAATATTTCATGAAGATTGATGAAAAGAGCTGGCATTCCATATTCAAAAGATAAATGAACAATGGAAGTGTTTTATAAACGTGGTCAAATTATTAAAGGAAAGGAAAAGATTGTTTGAGTGGACAATTTAATTCAGGCAAACAAACAAGTGGGGAACCACAATTTTAAGATTTACAAAGCTGGATTGAGGTTAGGTGGTTCATTTCCCAGAGAAGTCAGACCTGAGAAAGGTTCCCAAGCTCATGCTTCTTTACTTAAGCAAGTTTTGGATCTGCTTCTAGATAAAGCAGTGATCCAAATATAGGTACTACACAAAATTATTCAGACTAGAGTGGCATTGTGAATTCCAATTATGTAAGGTGGTCTGAGTTTCCTTTTTTTTGCCAAAATGGCCAGCTATTTTTATTTCACTTTTTTCTCTCTCACACACAAATCACATCTGGGGTGCCAATTACCAATTTCAATTTTTTTTTATATTGCTTCTTGATCCTACATTTGGGCCAATAGCACCTTTTTTTTGCCCAGGGTTTGAAAGAAGGCTGCAATAGGGTCTGATGGACACTGAAAAAGAGAACTGAATCTACAGGTTGACAAAAGTAATTGATGTTAAAGCACAACAGAAATAGAAAATTTGTGGTAAGTATCAGATTCATAATAGAAAATTAAGCATAATATACAATATACCTAGCAAAGGAATCAAAAGGCAAAGAATGTGTGAAGAAAGATTTAATACTAAACATATGAAAAGAGGAAGAGTAGAAACAAAAAATGAAATATTGTTATGGAAGCAAAGGGCACTGCGAAAGCACAAATTAAATATTTTGCATGAATCTTCGCAACAGAGAATGCTGGCAATGTCACAATAGATGAAGTTGCAGAGAAAATAGCTAGAGAGATAAAGATGAAGTAGTTAAATACTAGTACCACTCAAGATGAAAGATCACTTGGTTCAGTTCGAATGTATCCAAGTTTACTGAGGGAAATAAGGGAACTTATGGCTGCAATTTTTCAATTCACCTTGAATGTGGGAGTACCAACAAAAAACTGGAGGGTTGCAAATGTTACAAACAACTTTATTCAAAAGAGGAATGAAGGATAAACCTGTTAACTCCAGGCCTTTCACACACTTGGAAAAACTTCTGGCAAAAGAAAAGTGGGGTGGGAATGGAGGATGGGTAGAGCTGAAGATCCTTTTTAATGCAGGGGGTTATGAACTGGAAAACACATTCTGAAAGGGTGAAGAAAACTAATGCAATAATAACTTGCAAATTTTACTTGAATAGTTACCCAAGAAGGAAGAATATGGCAATATGGCACAAATTAACAAGTCTTGCTGAACACAAGTTACAAAACAACATTATTTAACTTTCTTTCCTTCCTTCTGACCAACTGTAAAATGACAAAGATTGAGGTGTTTTAGGAAGGATAACGATGCATCGCATGAAAAAGATGCTCAGTTTTCAAACTAATTGAACTTTGCCTACAATACGGAAGGAACGGATCAGGAATTCACTTGAAAAAATGTACAAGGATCACTGTTAGTACTTAAGCAAAGCACAGATCTGCCAATAACATAACTGTGCACAGAAAAATCTTACCAGAATTGATGATCCTGACTAGCTGCTCCATTTTGCCCCAATCACCTGAATACCCTGGCAGGTAAATCATACCTTCCCTGGACCTTCCTGGCACATTTCTCTCCGCTAATGTCGAGTTCAGTGTATAAAAAAAGCAATGTATCCTAATATAGCTGACCAAAGATGTCTTCAGAAGTTGTACAGTCAAATAAATCAAGGACTGAAGGATAGTGCGGCTTTCCTGACACCAGCAGAAGTCGTGACCCTTCTGTGGCCAGTCAGGTTGCCAAGACTATATTCCAGATCTGTCCAAAGAAAAATCATTCGGCTCTTTACTCAAACGGCTGCCTCAGCAGGCTGTGCTGAATATACACAATTGGCTGCATGCAATTAAAACCCACTCCATTCTTTTAAAGTCACTTCATAAATAATGGTGCCCTGTTTACAATAATTCCAGTCACCCACTTCTTCAGTTATTTCACCACTTATGCAAAGAGCTTATTTATCCCAAAGTTTCAATGTACAATGGAAAGCTGATCACATGCAATGCATCCATCTGTTCAGCAGCAACCTGATCCAAAACTTTTGCTTTTAAATTGAAGTCTGTTTTCATCCTGATGACCAAATACCTTGTCTTTGCATTAGGAAACAAGCACAAAATAGTATGCAACAGAGATTCTGACATAACTGTAATGGCGCCAATCACATGTAGACAATTATACCCCATCAGTTTTCAGTTTTAGCTGAAGAGACAAAACTGTGAATGTTCACAGGCAGTTCAACTACTTGCAGCATGAACTGTACACATTTGCCAAGAAACAGCGATCATAAGAATGTTCAGTGTCAGAAAAGCCCATATGGTCAGGAGTGGGTATCTGAGATAATTTGCATTTCTTGCTGACTAAAGGATTCTTCAGTATGCCTGATGGCTTGAATTTTGGACTTTTTTATCTGACTGGTTCAGGTTCAAACCATGAAGTTCACTTGGGCGTTTTAGTCACTTGGCATCATAGCTCACTTGCATGAAAAGACACCCAAGACACTCTAATACTGCACACCTACTTCCATTATCTCATCAAAATCAAGTCAAATTTAACTAATTTTCCATGACAAAAAACTTTTCAGAAAATCAGAGTGAAAACACAACCAACCAAGTAAACCAATCAACCAACATTTTACAAGGCTATTGATTGTGATCTGCTATCCTGGACATTTGCAGAGAGTCCATTATATTCAGATTAGTACATTCATTTTCAGATGTTTACTCTCTGGTTGTTCCTTTTACCTCTTCTATTTAGATTTGGATACCAAACTAAGATGAAGAATTCTTTACAATGATATTTTACACCATAAGCAAAGTAGAGGAATTTATTCTCGTTTTTCCACTGATTCTGGCTTCCGTACTATATTTTCCTTCAACATAAAAGTAAGGGTTAGGAAATAATACATCTCAACCAACTAAACAAAAGAGAGACACCTGCGTTGACACACCTGACCCAAGAAATTACTTTAATAAAGTTTAATCAAATAGCATTAAACAGTGGTGTGTTTGCTTAACACTGTTTTTATATGTCCCAGAAACCTCCTCATATTCAATTGTGGGGTTCCCAGAACAGTGTTAATGGGTTTCCCTGTGTTGATTTCAGTGCGAGTTCCTCCACTGATCTATTGCAAGATCATGCGAGTGGCCTACGTAGAGCGGAACAGCTTGCAACCTCAGCAACAAACCTTACCAGGACATATTACAATACATACAGTATCTTCTCCTTGGGCAATTCTTTGGGATTGACAATGACTTACTTCCACTCTGGATTCTGAACTAGCTATCAAGCCAATGTGTGTACTGCTCTCTTCCATGAAAGAAACAGGAGGCAGCTATGGGGAGTTTGTGAGGGAGTGAGATCCTTTCACCTCTAACACAGAGTTGCTGTGTGCCCCCAGTGCATTGCCTTGAGGTTCTCAATATGCTTTTTCACGGTCCACAGGTTACCAGCTGTCAGCAGGGACATTGCATTTCTTCAAGGAAATTTTGAGCACAATCTTAGGTATTTTTCTCTGTCTGCCTGATAATCTCCCATGAGACCTGGAAATAGAGTGATTGTTTCAGGAGTTTGGTGTCAGGGATATAAATGACTTAACCAGCCCCACTGAGCCAATGGAGAGTAAGTAGGGCCTCAATGCTGGGAACATTGGCCTGAGAGAGAACATTGGTTCATTTAACCTGCCAGTGAATTTGGACAATTTTACGGACACAACAGTGTTATTTTTCCACCATGTGGAGTGACTGAAGTAGGTAGTCCAGGTCTCAGAAGAATAGAGGAGGGCAGGAATCAACGCTGTGTGGGAGATCATGCAAAAAGAAGTTGCCCACTTCCGGCCACAGGAGAGTCCCATTGCTGAATGAATGGATGCTGCAATGATGGGGGTAGGAGTGCTCTCAGGTGGTCAGAGGTACCTGGGAAAACAGGTGAGGGATAGTATTTGCAATAAGCATGTTCCTTGTGTAAAGGGACCATGAAGGTCCTCCAGGGCTGTAACCAAGAATTCCTGAAAAGAGACTTTGAGGGAAGTCTTTGTTGTAAGTAATACAACATGAGTGCACTACCTGAATCAGTACGTTTTGGGAAAGCCAGCAATTCCAACAAATTCCCATGCTCGTTCTGCCTGTTCCTACATGTTGAAGAAGCAGTTGACAAAGTTTTCTCTGCTTGTCTGTGTGTGGAGCTTGGGTGATTCTCCTTCCCTTCCACCACCCCCAGTAGAACAATAAATAGCAATCCATGAGATGTGGCAGTAATCACAGAAGCATCCTGGAATAAACCCAAGGCTAGGAAGGTGAGACATTATCATTCATGTGCAAAGCAGTGCAAGCATTTTGGTAAACCTGTATTTGACCACCTAGGTAGTCACCAAACTTAATGAGGATTGAGAATGCAGTATGACTGTTGAAACTGTCAAACACCATGCCTTCACAGAAAATGCCATTAGTTAAAGCTGGTTAATGAGGTTTAATTTTCAGGTGTATAAATTTGAAAATCACGCTACAAAGGAATTTTGAGCACTGCACTATTGTTGATGTCACTCGGAGAAGATCAATGTCAGAATTTTTTTTTAGTGCAAATGAAAATCTCGCAAGAAAATCAAGAGATCAAAATTCTCATCAGGTACAAAGAGGATCGGGAATGGGTACACTATTGCTCTAGTTCGGATTATGCCTATTTTCAGCTGCACATCATCCTTTTTTACAGATTTGTGCAAAGGAATTGTTGGTTCTTCGGTTTCAAACATTATTTATCACCAGTTTGTACAAGGGCCAAGCATACCTACTGTTCCAAACCCCAAGATTTCTCAATATGTTTTTTTGAAAAAATAAACCAAATAGGGCGTAACAAATCAAAACAGTCTCCTTCATTAGCAGAAAGACTGTATGCACTATAACAAGATGAAATGCAAGGCAGGAAGCATCATTATATGACTGAACTGGGCAACCGTAAAAGCCACTTTTCTCTCCATTTGCATTATCAGGAATGGAAGAGTAATAACTCTTGCCAACTTTTCCCTTTTGGCATTCACTCAAATCACACAAACAAATACAGCAACTATATGTCTCAGCTCTACTCTCTTGAGAGGACACATGGCAAACTACAAATGCAAATATATTTGCTAATGGATTCATTCTAAATGACAAATGAAGCAATACTGGCTTTGAAGGAGATAAGGGCACTGAGCTCTTTTATCTGATAAACAGTTCTTAATCTTTCTGAATTTGTCCATGTATGTCTGGTTAAGTCAGACCTATTTCATAAATGGTAAACAAATAAAAGTGCAGATGCTGGAATCTGAAACGAAAACAGAACTGCTAGAAGAACTCAGCCAGTCAAGTAGCATCTGTGGAAAGTTGAAATCTTGGTCACTCCAGAACAAAAGGAGTGTTTTGATGACCACGCTTCACCAATCAATAATATCATGGCTGATCCACTCTTGGTTGAGCTCCCTACTTCCCTGCTAGTTCCTGAAAACCCTTAACTTCGTTATAGTCCAAAAATCTAACCAGTTCAGCCATGAATATCATGTATTCATGATTTAGATTGCACAACTCTGTGGGGCAAAGAATTGAAGAGGTTCACAACTCTCATGAGAAAATCTGTCTCAGCACCATCTTCCTCTCAAACTATGCCCCCTGGTTTTGGATTTCCCCACAAGGAGAACATCCTCTCAATATCTCCCCTGCCAAGCCTCCTCACAATCTCATTTGTTTCACCTTTCATTCTTCCAAATTCCCAGTATGCTCAATCATTTCTCACAGGCAACCCCTTCTTCCCACAAGACCTAATAAACTGACTCCAATGCAAGTATTTACCCCTAAATATGGAGATCAGAACTATACATAGCACTCCAAATGTTGTATCAAGAATTTCCTATTTTATATATTCCATCTCCTTCACAATAAAGACCTACATCCCAGTTGCCTTCCCAACTGCATGCTGTACCTGCATGCTAACTTTGTGTGCTTCGTACACAAGGACTCCCAGATCAGTTTTTACAGCAGCCTTCTACAATCTCTCCAGCCATTTAAAACAATCTTTGACTTTTCTATTCTCCTGACCACAAATGATAACCTCACATGTCCCCAGATTATACTTCATGTGTCAATTTTTTCCGACTCACTTAACCGATCCATATCCCTTTGCAGACTCTGCGTCCTCCCACAACATGCTTTCCCCCCTACCAATGAATCAAAAGCAAACATGATGACAATACATTTGAGAGCCTTTACATTAGTGTAAAGCTAGTATTGCAGGAATTAATGAGACTGAAAGCCAATAAATCCTAGGTGTCTGAAGGAGGTGGCTGTGGAGAGAGTGGATGCACTGGTTGCCGTCTTCCAAAATTCCATAGATTCTAGACTGATTCCCACTGACTGGAAAGTTGCAAATAACAAGAGGACTGAGGAGAATCAATGTAGGTTTACAAAAGAGAAATCAGTTGGAGTTCTTTGAGACTGTAACCAGTATAACAGATAAGATCAAACCAATTGACATAGTCCTGAGAAAGCCTTTGATAAGGTGCCACAAAAGAAAACCGAAGTAAACAAGACTAGAGCAACATTTGCATGGATTGTGGATTGGTTAACAAAGGGAAAACACAGAGTAAGAATAAATGGGCCATTTTCTGATTGGGTGGCTATGACAGTCAGGTAACAGATGAAATGGTGCGGTGGCCCCAGGTGTTGACAATCTGTATTAATGGTTTGGGGATCAAGTGTTAATACATCCATCTTTACTTTAGATACAAAATTATGTCACAGTGTGGGCTGCAAGGAGGATTGAGAGGGTTCAGGAGTTGATGAAAGATTAAATGAACGGGCAAGGATCAGGCAGATGAAATACATTGGGGAAACTGTAAGGTCATCCATGGTCAAAAGAAAAAGTTTTCTTTTCTGAAAAATGTTGGTGTTCAGAGGGACATGGGTATCTTTTTACACAAATCACTGAAATACAGTCAAACTCGGATGATCCACTGTCCAACATCTGGTTCACCATCTGAAATCCCAGTGGTTCCCAATTTGGCTCCAGTGAAAACAAGGAATGAGGCAAATGGATAGGTGCAGCTGCCCAAAGTAATGCTTCCTAACAGGCAAAATTGATGACCTTTAATTTCCCAGGTAATGTTGACCTGGCTCCCTTCCACTCGCCAGGCCCCCCCCCAACCCCGGTTCCCCCCTTCCCTTCCACATGCTCGGGCCCTGGGTCCCGCATTCTCTTTAAATCTATCTTTTTCTGTCGGCTGCATTCCCTTGAAGCTAGGCTCTGTTTCCTCCCCTCCTGTTAAACTTACAAGGCCTTGGTTCCCCACTCCCTAACAGTTAAAGAAGAATTGAATTAAATATGTGATGGAGCATCAATAGAAGAACATCTGATGGTCTGGAAGCTCTCCTAGTTCAGCACCACCAAAGACTAGAGCTGTATGTAAAACTCCTTTGGAAAGTGAAGCAGAATGTTGGCCTCGATTGAAAGAGGATTTGAGTTTGAGTAGAGATTTCTTCCTCCAATTACATAGAGTCCTGGTGAGACCATATCTGTAATATTACCTGCAAGACTGAATCAGAATCAGGATCAGATTTATTGTCACTGACTTAGATGATGTGAAATTTGTTGTTTTGTGGCAGCGGTACAGTGCAAAGACATAAAATTACTACAGATTACAAAAATGAATAAGGAATGCAAAAGAAAGGAGTAACAAGGTAGTGTTCATGGACCGTTCAGAAATCTGATGGCGAAAGGAAAGATGCGGATTCTGATTTGTTGAGTGTGGGTTTCAGCCTCTCGTATCTCCTCCCCAATGGCAGTAATGAGAAGGCGGCATGTCCCAGGTGGTGAGGGTCCTTAACAATGGATGCCGCCTTCCTGAGGCACTGCCTCTTGATGATGTCCTTGATGGTTGGGAGGGTTGTGCCCATGATGGAGTTGGCTGAGTCTGCAACCCTCTGCAGCCTCTTGCAATCCTGTGCATTGGAGCCTCCATACCTGGCTGTGATGCAACCAGTCAGAATGCTCTCCATTGTACATCCAGAGAAATTTGTAAGAGTATTTGGTCATGTAACAAATCTCCTCAAACTCCTAAAAAAGTAGAGCCGCTGGCGTGCCTTCTTCTTGATTGCATCAATGTGTTGGGTCCAGGATAGATCCTTCAAGATGTTGATGCTCAGGAACTTAAAAGCTGCTCACGTTGAGTGCAAGGTTGTTGTTGCGACACCACTCAACCAGCCGATCTTTCTCTTGATGAAGGGTCTTGACCCAAAACATCGACTATTCCACCCCCCTCCCCCAACAGATGCTGCCTGACCTGCTGAGTTCCTCCAGCATTTTGTGTGTGTTACTCCAGATTCCAGCATCTGCAGAAACTCTTGTGTCACTCAATGCATTCAAGATAGAAATCAATAGATTTTTAGACATTAAAGGAATCAAGGGAAATGAGTTTGGTACAAGAAAGTGGAAATGACATCAGCCAAGATGTGATTGAATGGCAGACCAGGCATGAGCATCCAAGTGGCCTATTCCTGAGCCTGTTATGTATATTCTTTGAGTCCATGCCATTGACGTAGATTGTAAACAGTTGAGTCACTAACACTGATCCCTCTGGAACCCCACTAAGTACAGTTTGCCAACCTGAAAATGACCCATTTATTCCAACATTCTTGTCTGTTCTGTTACCCATTCAACTATTCTTGTTACTCTATTACACCTGCCTCAACAGACTCTAACCTTGAGAAATAACCCTTTATGTGGTGCTTATCAACAGCCATTGGAAAATCCAAAGACATTCCCTTTACCCACATTGCTAGTTATACCCTCAACAAACTTTGATTTGTCAAACATGATTTCCCTTACTGTACACACACCATGGTGAGCTTGTTTGATGATACTGTGATTTTCTGTGAGTCCTGCAGCTACTTCCTCAATAAAAGATTCCAGCATTCTCCCAATAACAGATGTCCTGCTAACTGGCTTGTAGTTTCCTACTTTCTGCACCCCTCCTTTCTTGTATCGGGGTATGAAATCAGTAATTTTCCAATCGCTGGGACCTTTCCAGAATTAGGGAATTTTGCAAGATCAAAACCAACCCGCCTCCCATTTCTGTGGCCATTCAGACCCTAGGAAACAGACTTGCCGTCTTGTCGGCCTTCAGTCCAATTACGTTGCAAGGTAGTTTCTCCCCTTGTACTGATTTAAGTTCCTTCCCCCCCCCCCTCAAATTTGTCCCTGCATTCCGACAATTATTGGATTAATATTAGTATCTTCCATTGTGAAGGGGGATACATAAAATTTGATCAGGACCAGGTCTCCACCTGAAATGTTCACTATCCCTTTGCCTCACAGATATCGTCTGACCTGCGGAGTTCCTCCAGCCGTTTGCTTTTTGCTCTGGAGTTATAAATATTTTGGAGTAACAGTACTGTTACACAACAGGAATGGCCATCTTGCGGTAAGATTCCCCGCTTCTGGATATCATGTCTATTTTTAAAAATTGCATTTTTAGCACTGGGAGTGAAATTTAAGCACTTTCCAACAATTAACAAAAGGCCAAAGTAATGTCAAATAAACATAAATGCACAAAAAAATCTGGAAACTTTTTTTCTTCACAAATGCTACAAAGAGATATCCTCAATTTTCTTTTCCCATATAAAAGTGACCAATAAGTTTCTGATTCTATGAGGCATGATCCTAGTTGAGAAATAATGCAGATTAAGTTAGGGAGATGAATTGAGAAAAAGAACAGAATAATTTTCTCAACAACACAGAAATAATTACAACTTAAGTCTTTGAGTGGCTTTGTATGGTGACACAAATCATAACTTATTAATAGTCACAAGTGTATGATCCCAATCTTCACCATGCTGCTGGAAAGATGGCATATATAAAAAAATGCATTTATTCCCTTACTGGGAAAGAGAACCTGAGCCAAAGCAGCAATATCTACTACTTCTCGAACAAGATCAGTAACATTCAGAGCAGTAATGATACAGCTCTAAGAGTAGGTTAGTTCTCAAATTCATTGGAATTTCTTGCAATAGAGGGAACCTTTGTTTTAATTTTGTTTCCAGGCTTTTCAAATCTCATTGAAACTTCTCCCGTCTGATTAGAAATTCCACCTACTCAGATATAATGTGCGATTAAAAACAAACATAATGTTATTTCTTTAAAAGGGTTTGCGTTTCTATCAAATAAATCTCATTCCTTACAAACAACTTTGTATCCCCAAGGACACATTTCCAAAAAAGGCCATATTTCCCAAAAAGGAAATCTTTAAACAGTGCAGAGAAATGACTCTGCTGATGCAAGCTACTCGCTGGAAAGTTTCCCACCTGCCACAAGCAGCTTTCTAGAAGGGACAAATGAAGAAAGTCACACGTCAATACAGCTGGATTCAAAAGTATAAATTATCACATATATCTGTTCTTTAATTTTTTTACATAAGCAGGACACAAGAGTATCAGGGAGAAAGGGGTCAGAATAAAACTATTCAGCTTTCGAATGACCCCAGCTGAATTGAACTTGGCCAGGTAGTTTTCAGAACAGCCAGGAGATGGCAGCATCAGCTCAAGAGCTGAAAAGGTAGTTTCCCTTTGCAAATTACATTTCACATGTTTGTCCACAAGAGGACGTCCTTAAAGACAATTTGGCAGTCAAGGTGTAAATACCAGAGAGAATCAGTCAACCAGCAGTATGGTGCCTCAGTCTGGCTGAACTCACCCAGTTTGGTGTTCCCATCCTGCTGATAGTCCGGGAACTGCCCCTCAGATGGAACACTGACTGTCCGCCGCAGCATTCGTCCTTTTGAGGAATCCACCTGTTGATCCTGTAGCATGTCGACATTCACCTGTGAGAGAATGACATTGGTCAACTCCACAAGTTCAAGTCTGGAAAACGACTGCACCAACTGCAGGATTATTAGGAACTCTAGACATATTTCCATTTTGAAACATATGACATGAAGGTTAAAATTGCATTTTTAACTGCTACAATTCAGTTTCCATGATCAACAGAATTGCATTCCCACACAAATGGCCTCAGTAGGTGCAACCAATGAAATTTCCATTTAAATATTGATCAAGGGAAAATGGAGAATTCCACAAAGCTGAGCAATTCATTCCTTTGTGCTGTACATATTGAATGTGTGCATATAGTTTTGTGTATCCTATGGTGTGACTTTGATTACATTGTTGTATCAGATACTTCTTGGCTAAGTGTTATTCATCTTCAATAAAGGATGTTTGTTTGGAAGTTCGATCCTGTTTACTTGTCTCACTAAACAGCAATTTAGAAGAGCCTATGCCATTTACATTGGTGATGGGTTTGGGATATTGCTGCTGAGGAAACTGCAAAGCAGCAAACCAATGAAAGGTGAACAAAAAGTGATCTCTCTGGAATAGCAGTATTGTCTTGTAGCGAACATGTCATTTATATTAATAAGCTGGAAAAATGTCAGAACTATTTGCTCACTGGACATAGAGTGGGTGAGGATGTTCATGAAGAAAATTATATTGTTGAGGTCCCAAGGGTGATACAGAATGGAGAAATGCAAACATACATGTGACGGTAGTGATGATATCACAACCAGAAGGGCTGAAAAATACAAATTGCTAGTGAATTTACTTGTGTCAACAACCTTGGCCAAGATCTCTCCTGAGGATACTGTTAAAAACCTTGAGGATACATTTTAATCCAGCACCTTCAGAAATTGAAGAGTTACACATTTGGTTCATGCAACCAAGGACCAGATGAGATTGGTGAATATTTTGTCAGACAGAAGATAATAGTTAGATGTTACCCCTTCAGACCTTCTTAGACTGGGTGCTTTGGGATCTTGTGATATTTAGGCTGGCAATTGAGAGAATCCAAGCAATGGATCTGACATTCAAGGAATTATGCAAGATTGCAAAGTGTATGGAAAGGGCATTGAATAATGAGGAAAAATTTCACTCTTGATATGACAATGAGGTGTTGGAAGTGAGCAAACCCACATTGTTGGTAAAGGCAATGTGAACTTATTGCCAGCTGAGTCCTGCTGGGTTGATGAGAAACGGTAGCTTACACAAGTGCCAGAGATGGGAGAACTGCAAGACAATTGTGGGGCAGCAAGTCTTGCTTTGACTTTTATGCAAGTCACCTGGCTTCAATATGTCTGACATTTTAACTGCTACCAAATAGGGTATGTTGCACAGGTCCAAAGGTCACTGAAGGGAGAAACAGATTAGTAAACTCAGGAGTCCCATTCAACTCAGATGCAAGAGTAAAATGTATAGAATAGCACCTTTGAGGTACAATCCATGCAGAGAGGTGGAGTCCTGCATGATGAATGAATTTACTGTTCACTAGCAGAGGTTAATGAGAATAGCTTCCTTATCTATTGAAAACATCATGACCTGCATTGATACTGCAGCCAGTTTGTCTGTTTCAGGTATCAAAAATACCTCAAGCAATTTTGATTGAGGCAAAGCTAGCTCAGAGTCACGGTCACACCAGAATCACCTGCTGCCGTTCTAAAGGGACAATCACTGAGAACAAAAAAAATTGCTCATCACTATTCCACTGTGTCCAGAGTGAGAAAAGATATGCCAAATAATAGTACAACGAATATGTTTACTTTAACTTGTTGTTGACTGCGTATTTATAAGTAATTAGCTGCCTGCTTAATTTCAATTGTACATAAACAGTTAATGAACAGAATAATTTAACTGATAGTTATTTTAACATGTTGATTTTGAAGGGGGAAAGCAGAGCACAATATTCAAAATGTGTCCAGACTGACAGGAACTTTTCATAAGTGTTGTGTCAACCTGTCTGCCTATCTGTTACTTACCCTTGCAGCAACTTCTTGGGAGCCTGTCTGTGCAGATTCTTTCCTCAAATAATAATACCTGCAGCCAGCAACAAAGGCACACGTCCTCCATGTCTTCAAAAATGTATGGAATACGTATTTGTCACAATACTTTTTTTACTTCATTCAAAACACTCCTGCAATATTTCCACATTAGCACAGAAAGGTCCAGGTCTCCCTGGTTCCCTTCCAAAACACAGTTTTACGACAACCTCCATTTGTATGCCTTCAACATACCAAATATATTCTAAGGGGAGATGAAAAGCTTGGAGTGTTACAGAAGGAAAGAGTGTGGAGAGGTTCAGAGAAGGAACTCATCATTTCAAGGTCTACATTGTTGTGACATTGTCAAAGCCACCAATGGTGTGGTTAAATTGAGGGATGGTCAAGAGGCCATTAATGGAGGAAAGATAGCTTAGGAGGATAAAAGAGCTGGAGGAGTTTGTGAGGGAGATCATAGATGGGTTTCAGAGAGGGATAAAAACTGCAGCAGAAGCATGCTCATTAAATTGTAAAATAATTCACCTTGGTTTCCAAGAGAGAAAACAAAATAGAATGAAACCATTTTTTTCCCTAAACCCTGCCAATACACAAACCTACACTGTCAAACGTACACTGTGGGTGAGAATATGCAGTTTACAAATCCTCTACTTCCATCAACTCTGCTTTGAGCCAGTCAACAAAGGGCAAAATAGTGGTGGACTGACAACCCTGGTGACTTTTTCTTCCATGCAGTTCTATGGCATTCTTCAAAACAAATACATCCAATTAACTGCCTATGGTCATAGAGTCATAGAGCTATACAACACAGAAAAAGGCCCTTTGGCCCAACTTGTCCATGCTGACCAAGTTGCCCAACTAAGCAAATCCCATCTGCCTGCACTTGGCCCATATCCCTCTAAAGCTTTCCTATCCACATACCTGTCCACTTCCTCTGGCAGTCCCACCACCCTCTGTGTGAAAATGTTGCCCCTCAGGTCCCTTTTAAATCTCTCTGCTCTCACTTTAAATACATGCCCTCTAGCTTTGAACTCCCCTATCCTGGTAATAATACCATGCAAACCATAATACAAAGCCTATGGTACTGTGGAGAAGAATATTAGTGTCGTAAAAATTAAGCTTCCATTTTCACCAAGGAAACATCAAGGATTCCCAGGTCAGTACAAGGTAAAACTCTTCAATGTTTGGTCTCACCATCTCATTCAGCTGAGAAAGATTTTCCATGCTACCTTGTCAAACGTTTAATGAGATAAAAATGAACTACTCGGCAAGTGCAGTTGCTCTTTCTAACTTTCACACTTGCCAGGAGTGGGTGTCAGAATCACGAGCTAGTTAAGTTCAGTCACCTCTGCAAAGAAACTTCTGCATTATATGTTGGCTGAGATATATCAAAGAAACTTGGTGCCCCTTTGAAATAGCAGTCATTCTTCAATCCATATTCTCATTTTTGTCTGCAACCCTAAATGATCCTCAACTGATTTTTAATCAATGACCCTTGTTGCTGGTTGTTGCACCAGAGAGAATAGCTTTCCTTCACCTTAATTGGTTTATTATTGTCACATGAACTGAGGTACAGTGAAAAACTTTGTTTTGCATGCCATCCATACAGATCATTTTATCACATCAGTACATTGAGGTAGTGCAAGGGATAAGCAACAACAGAATGCAGAATGAAGTGTTACAGTTACAGAGAAAGTGCAGTGCAGGCAGACAATAAGGTGTTCTATTCTATCAAAAGAACATGAGAAAAAGGAGCAGGTGGTGGCCATCTGGCCCGTCGAGCCTGCTCCGCCATTCAATATCATGGCTGATCTGGCCGTGGACTCAGATCCACCTATCTGCCTTTTCCCCATAACCCTTAATTCCCCTACTGCGCAAAAATCTATTTAATTGTGTCTTAAATATATTTAATGAGGTGGCCTCTACTGCTTCCCTGGGCAGAGAATTCCATAGATTCACTACTGTCTGGGAAAAGCAGTTCCTCCTCATCTCTGTTCCAAATCTACTCCCCCAGATCATGAGGCCATATCTCCTAGTTCTAGTCTCACCTACTAGTGGAAACAACTTCCCTGCCTCTATCTTATCTATCCATTTCATAATTTTATATGTTTCTATAAGATCCCCTCTCATTCTTCAGAATTCCAGCAAGCATAGTCGCAGGCGAGTCAATCTCTCCTCATAGGCTAACCCCCTCATCTCCAAAGCCAGTATATCTTTCCTCAAGTAAGGAGACCAGAACTGCACATAGTACTCCAGGTGCAGCCACGCCAGTACCCTGCACATTTGCAGCATAACCTCACTGTTCTTAAATTCAATCCATCAAGCAATGAAGGCCAACATTCCATTTGCCTTCTTGGTAACCTGTTGCACCTGCAAACCAACCTTTTGCAATTCATGCACAAGCACTCTGAAGTCCCTTTGCACAACAGCATGCTGCAATCTTTAACCATTTAAATAATAATCTGATCTTCTATTTTCCCTTCCAAAGTGGATGGCCTCATATTTACCAACATTGCACTCCATCTGCCAGACCCTTGCCCACTCACTTAACCTATCTATATCTCTCTGCAGACTCTCTGCATCTTCTGCACAATTTGCTTTTCCACTCAATTTAGTGTCATCAGCAAACTTAGATGCGCTACACTCTTCCAAATTGTTAATGGACATCATGAACAGTTGTGGGCCCAACACCGACCCATGTGGCACCCTGCTCACCACTGAATGCCAACCAGAGAAATATCCATTCATCCCAACTCTTTGCCTTCTGTTGGTTAACCAATCCTCTATCCATGCTAATACCCCTAACTCCATGCATCCTTATCTAATGGATACACCTTTTAGCGTACCTTATCAAACAGCCTTCTGGAAATCCAAGTATACAACTTCCACCTGTTCCCCTCTATCCACTGCTGTCATTATATCCTCAAAGAATTCCAGTAAGTTTGTCAAGCAGGATCTGCCCTTCCTGAATCTATGCTGTGTCTGCCTGATGGAACCACTTCTATTCAGATGTCTCACTATTTCTTCCTTAATGATAGTTTCAAGCATTTTCTCCACTACAGACGTTAAGCTAATTGCCTTTAGTTACCTGCCTTTTGCCTACATCATTTTTTAAACAGTGGCATAACATCCATTGTCTTCCAATCCACTGGAACCTGCCCAGAGAATTTTGGTAAATTATCACTAATGCCTCTACTATAACTTCCGCCATTTCTTTCAGTACCCTGGGATGCATCCCATCAGGACCAGAGGACTTGGCTACCTTTAGACCCACAAGTTTGTTCATCACTACCTCTTTAGTGACAGCGACTGTATCGAGGTCCTCACCTCCCACCACATCCATAACATCTCTCTTTGGCACGTTAGATGTACCACGTACCTCCACTGTGAAGAATGACACAAAGTGGTCGTTCAAGGCCTCTGCCATTTCCACATTACCCAATATTAATTCCCCCTTCTCATCTTCCAAGGGACTTAGGTTCACTTTAGCCACCCTCTTCCACTTTACATAATGATAAAAACCTTTACTACCTTTTCATATTTTGTGCTAGTTTACTTTCATAATCTATCTTCCCTCTCCTTATTGCTTGCTTAGTGGTTCTTTGTTGCTTTCTAAAGTTCTCCCAATCTTCCAGTTTCCAATTACTCCTGGCGACTTTGTCTGCATGAGCTTTTAGTTTGATGCCTTCTTTTATGTCCTTAGTTATCCAAGGCTGGCTCTCCCCAGCTTTACTGTCCTTGCTTTTAACTGGAATATACTTCTGTTAAGCACTGTGAAAAATCTCTTTGAAAGTCTTCCACTGTTCCTCAACTGTCCCACCATATAGCCTGTGTTTCCATTAGCCAGCTCCTCCCTCATCCCGTTGTAATCTCCCTTGTTTAGGCAGAATGCACTGGTTTTAGATCGAACTATTGCACCCTCCATTTGTATGAGAAATTCAATCATACTATGATCACTCTTTCCAAGAGGACCCCTAACTACAAGATCATTAATTTTACCTGTCTCATTGCACAGGACCAGATCTGAAGTACCATTTTCCCTTGTAGGTTCACTAACATACTGTTCAAGAAAGCTATCATGGATGCATTCTATGAAGTCCTCCTCAAGGCTGCCTCGACCAACTTGATTCGCGCAATCTATGTGGAAGTTAAAGTCCCCCATGACAACTGCCGTTCCATTCTTACATGCATCAAACACAGTATATCTTGGTTTATTACCTGTGCCATTGTAATGTTATTATTCGGTGGCCTATAAACAACTCCCACCAATGACTTTTTTCACCTTTACTATTTCTAATCTCTACCGAGATGGACTCAATATTCTGCTCCTTAGATCTTATATCATCTCTCACTATCGCCCTGATCTCATTCTTAATTAAGAGCGCAACCCCACCTCCCTTACCTTTCTGCCTATCCTTCTGTATTACCTGATACCCTTGGATATTTAATTCCCACTCATGTCCACCCTGCAACCATGTTTCTGTAATGGCCACAAAATCATACCCCTTTGTACTGATCTATCCAAACTTATCTTGAAAATCTCTAGTGGTCACCTTTTAACCTCCCATGTTCCAGAGAGAAAAGTTTCTCAATTTTGCAAGCCTTTATCAAAGTCAAAGTCCCTAATAGAGTCATAGAGTAATACAACACGTAAACAGGCGCTTCAGCCCAACTCATCCATGCCGACCAAGGTGCCCATCTAAGCTAGTCACATTTGCCCATGTTTGGCCCATATCTCTCTAAACCTTTCCTATCCATGTATCTATCCAAATGTCCTTTAGTTATTATTGTACCTGCCTCAACCACTTCTTCTGGCAGCTCTTTCCATATACGTACCATCCTCTGTCTGAAGTTAACGCCCCTCAGCCCCCTTTTAAATATTTCCCCCTCATTTTAAACCGATTCCCTCTCGTTTTTGATTTCCTTTCCCTGGGAAAAAGACTGTGTGCATTCACCCCATCTATGCCCCTTATGATTTTATACACCTCTATAACATCACCCCTCAGTCTCCTACGGACCAAGGAATAAGGTCCAAGCTTGCGCAACCTCTCCCTATAACTCAGCCTCTCAAGTCCGAGAAACATTCTTATAAATCTTCATTGTACTCGTTCCAGCTTAATGATGTCTTTCTTGTAATGATCTCTAACAACATCCAAGACAACCACTTCTGCTTTCAGTCCAAGACCTTTATTCATTTCACAGAATCATTATGATATGGAAGGCCATTCAGTTCATCATGTTTATGCTGGTTAAAATGTAGGTCCCAGAATTGTCCATGGTACTTGATCTGAGACTGAACCAGTGATTTATAAAGTTCCAGGAAGATGTCTTTCCTTTAATTAATTTATACTCAATTTGAACCTGAGTAACCCATGAAATGTAATCATCTTGTACATCTCTTTTGCTACCTACAAGGAATTTTGTAAGTGGACAACTCTCAGAGCTTACCTATACTCAAAGATGACTACTTTGACTCATCTTTGAAACAGTTTTACCAGTTATCAGTCCCCTAGACATTTGTGAGGAGGACATTGGAAGATCATATAGCTTTTCCATGCAAGTCCTCGCAAAGTGCATCATTCCAGACTGCTTACTGAACTCCATCTGCTATACGTATGGCCTGTCTATATCATCCTGATCTACAACTATTCTAATCAATTATTTTTTATCATCAAAAAACTCAATAACGCAGCTTCTTACACCATAATTGAAGATTAATGGACACAAACCTCCACTTGAGAAAACCAAAATAGAGCACCATGATAGAGATGCAGTGGTGGTCAGTGGTTTTAAGTAATACAGAAAATTGGATAAAGAATCTAGAGACACATCTAAACACCACCATGGAAGTCGTGCAATTCAACTTCAGTTAGTAATCTAGAACTTTGAAACAAAAGAAGTCATTTGTTATGATAATAACAACAATGGATTGTCATTAAAAAAGAAACCTATCTCCTTCACTCATACCCATTTGGGGAAGAAAATTTGCCTTCCTTGTAGTCTAGCCTGTACAAGAACAAGGTTATCTATTAACTACCTAGTGAAATGGACGAGCAAACTGCTCAGTTTTATCAAACTGCAACATGAAAACAGAAAAATAATGACTCGTATAGACCACCAAGCATAATCCAATGAATGCATTCAGATAATGCAACATCACTGCCAGGTCAGTCAACCATCCAATGTCCTCACAAATGTCTGGGGACTGGTATCTAAACTGGAAAAACTGTTTCAAAGATGAGTCAAAGTAGTCATGCTTGCAACAAATTATACTTTACATACAATGGATACTGAAAGGTCTGGATTGAGTGGATGTGGAGAGGATGTTTCCATTAGTAGGAGAGTTCAGGATCAGAGGACACAGCTTCAGAATAAAGGGATGCCCCTTTAAAACTGAGATGAGGAGGAATTTTTTCAGCCAGAAGGTGGTGAATCTGTGGAATTCATTGCTACAGAGGGCTGTGGAGGCCAAATCATTGGGTGTATTTAAGCCAGAGATTGATAGGTTCTTGATTGGTTAGGGGGATTAATGGTTATGGGGAGAAGGTGGGAGAATGGGGTTGAAAATAAAAATCAGCCATGATTGAATGACAGAGCAGACCCGATGGGACAAATTGCCTAATTCTGCTCCTATATCTCATGGTCTTAATGTGCCAGAGTCCTCCATCACAATCAGCAGCAGGGGGGCGAATGCACCAACTCACTGGGAGCTGTCCCCGGCCCCACCGCCCCTCCCAACCCCCGTTTAGACCCCACGGAGCCCGGCCTCAAGCCATATTGCGCCCACATACACAAACAATTGCAAAAAAAAAGTTGGTGTGGGATGGTTAAGGGCTGTACTGAGGTGGGTCAACCTCCTGTTGCCCCGCCACAATGCAAACACAGCTCATGATGCAGCCAGTTTTTTCATAAAGCTGGCGCGAGCCTCGTCTCGGCCCTGCTGGATGAGGGAGTTTTTTGTCTCCTCGTCGAGAGTTACTGCGGCGTGCGCCTTTCGTGCTCCAGCACGGATCTCGATCTTCATCTGGTTGTACTTGTTGACCTCGTCGACAATCAAGCGGAACTCGTCTTGAGAGATCGCCCCGTTGAGCAGGGCGGTTGACACGTGGTCGACGATGGTGTTCAGCTTGCTCTCAGCCAAAACCCTGACCTTGTCGTGCTTTTTTGCCTTGACTGCAAGGCGGCGGCCGATAAACTTTCCAGACACTCCAAGGATGCCGCAGGCTAGGGCCGCGATTTCAAGGCCCAAGACAACCAGGGCCGCAATGATGGTGGACAGGAGGCCCACGCCCCCGATACCCATTCCCATGCTGGCAGTTAGCAAGGCTGTGTCAACGCCATCGAGGGCGTTGACTCCGCGGCGGTACTTTTTGTATAGCCGGGCATGCTTATCTCTCTCTTCTTCAAGGTGCTTTTTTAGTTGTGAAATTTCTTGAAGCCGGTAAGATTGTGCTGCTGGCATGCTATCGGTAGCGCTTACGCTGGAATAGGGCAGCTCTGGATACAGTGTTGACATGGGGGTGCCCTCAGCATATGCTGGTGGAGCAGTTGCTTGCTTCATTTTTAAAGTCTTTCAACGACTATCGTTGCCTTTATGTTGAGGTTTGGCGGAATGTGTGGTGGCGTAAGCATTATACTCACATCTGTCTTTTCTACAATTGCAGTTACGGCAATACTCATTGTATTTCTAGCGTCAGATAGATTGGCAAGTCGTGGTTGTCAAGCACACTTTCCCTTTCATCTCTAATCTCAATTTTCAACTCACCGATCGAACCGTTTTGGAGGCGTTTGTATTCGGGGTGCTCGACGCGGATGGCGTGGATGTCCCCGAAGGTGTGGCATCCGACCCCTATGCTGGCTAGAAGTGTGGAGGGGGCTCCATCGACCACGTTGTCGGTTGTATTAATCTGTGCCAAGTGGACCCTCAGCAGTTTCCTCGCCGCAAAGTTGATAGGGCGGTCTCCTGTATATATGTCGGCATCTAGCCACACCCTGCCAAGCCCATCGTCCAACCCAAGCATGGAAAGCAGCCCATCGGTTAGAAGGACTTTCCACCCACTAGTGACAGTCAGAGTAATCAGCCTGTTAACTTTACTCACCGTCAGCGTGGCAGAAGGGCCGGCCCCCTCAATGACGTCTTGTAGATGTGTAAAGCCGTAAAGGCCTGGGGGGATATCTATGGTACGTATAGGACCACCAACGCTCTGCCATGAGAACACCTCCCCGGATTCAATGTTGTACCATCCCACCGTATAAATGATTGATCGGAGCCCGACTCGAAGGGCGCCCCCTCGATTGTTGATGTATTGCTGAAGTGGGATAGCCTCCCCTCTTTGAACGTTTGAGAGTGTTTGATTCATAGCACGATCAGTATGGATTCGAATCCATTCCGGTTCAATAGCGAGGCGAAGTATCGGCCTGGAGTGCAAGACACCACAGCAAAAAGTGCGGCCGATGGTTGGCCATCACTCACCAAAGCCCATGTTCAGGTACAATTGGCAGATGATGCATGGTTTGAGACGCAGTATCCCGACGTGTTCGAGAAGTATCGCCTGCCCAATGTGTCCTCGGACAAACTTGTCCAGGCCTGGAATTCAAACCCTATGCAATTCTGGCAGAACCAGCTCAACTTCGTCGTCTGGTGTGCGACGACGGGCTGCGGTGTTTCGGTGAGAGACCACTTAAACGCTAAAGACCCTCTGGAGCAGGCTCTGTATCACTTTCACGCATACTTTCAGACTAGGCGCGTCCTGGAGGAAATACAAGCTCCCTTGCCCCAGGACCAAGCATGGCATGCGACAAGCAACCCATATGACCGCAGGACATTTGAGAAAATCTGTAACGAGTTCGGTGTGCCCCTAAACACCAATTGGCACCAGCAAGGACCTAACAACGGTCTTGGGCAAGTTTACAACTGCTGGACTAACAATGGCTATCATCCTGTTGGGGGGGCAGTATAACTGGAAAACTATGTCGTTCACAAAGGAGACTACAAACAATGTCCTCCACGTGGACTTCATCAAACAGGACGCCCATAATGCAGACACGGCCTGGACAACATTCATCCTTGACAAGTCGGAGGGCTTTACCCGCCCCAGGGTTGAGCGACTGAATGACAGCATCTGGACATACGTCTGGGCAATCCTCGGGGCCCAGGCCCAAACACGAACAGGGATTCTAGGGTCTGGAACAGCCTTCAATGCACAGAAGCAGTTCTTGGCAAACGTCGAAGACGCCATCTCATCCCCAGTAGATCTCCCCTCAGCAATAAGCCGCTACCAAGACGTCCTTAAGTATGCGGGCTCCGAGGTCAACTTTGTCTTCGGCGCCGGGCTCTACATGGCATCCGCAGACATGCTGCTCCGTATCGACCGTGTTGTGGGCTACAACAACAAGATCGTGGTCGCCACTGCTGACCAGACCTTGGGGCTCAACAGGGGCATTAATGCAGCCGTCGCCCTGCCAGACGCCGCAAACGACACTGGCGAAAGGGGGTTTGTCAAGCCTCCACCTGGTGACAAAGTCACAACAACAACAGCACCGCAACAAGCGACGACCACTGCTAGCACAGAGTCTTCGTCCGCCGGTATGGCTGCACAAGACCATGAGGACGAAAAAACAGCCCTCGTTGTTGGCGGCATTGCCACAGGGTTACTGACGCTTTGGCTCCTTCGCTAGCCACTCGCGGGCTGCCACGAGCAGCAAACTCCCGACGGCAACGACGACGGCCCACAGGTTTTCGGCCAGCCAGCCTGCGGTTTTTGCAAGGAGGCTTAGGAGCCAGGAGACTATCGAGCCAATAATTCCCGGAAGGGCAGCAGCTGCTTTACCAGCTAGTTTGGCCAGGGCACTTCCTAGTACTTTGAGGGTCTTTTTAACCCACTCTCTTAGCCCGCCCTTGTCAGACGGCTGCGGTGGGGTCGGCGAGGGCGTGGCACCACCAGAACCAGTCAGAGCAAGGACTAGCGTGCTGATGGCCATGCCGATTGCTGTGAGGATGCTTGCGATCGTGATCCCTTGCTCGCGGAAGAGGGTGCGGATGCGTTCAGCCAGCGTAGTGTCCTTATTAAGGATGCAACTGATTGCCTCTCTGATGCAGTTGACCTGAGACTGGAGAGCCTCTCTGTTTGCTGCAGCGGCCTCAAGGCGGGAGGCTCTTTCATCCTGCAGGTCGCGCAGACGCTCAGCAATGCGGTGTTTGGTAAACTCGTCAACACCTCCAGAGTCGGCCTCGTCCGGCTTGCGTTTTTCCATGGCAATGTGATCATCCAGTTCAGTGAGCTTGGCGAGGTTGTTGGTCAGCTCGCCCCTGATAGTCTGCAGGGCTCGGTCCAGGCCTCGGAGCTCACGGAGGTTGAGCGGGTGGTCATCCATTGTTCCGAGAAGATCATCAATCTCGGCGTCGGTGAATGTAGTCTCCATTCCGTGGACGGCGTCTGAGGCCTCTTTTGCGGTTTGTCCTAGGTCCTGAAGCTCGACAGTATCTACGGCAGCAGCTGCCTTTCCCAGCTCTTCGTTAGCAGTCTGGAGGGCCGCAGCAGCCTGAGCCGGCAAACATGTTCCTTCGGAATGTGCCCGGGTCCAATCCGAGAACCCCAGCTCGTCTCGGATTGCCTTCCCTCCACCAGACCGGCCGCCTATAGTGGTGAGCGAAAGGGGCTTGCTCGTCCTAGAGTTCACAAGATCGATGTTGGGGTAAGCCTTCAGCCGGAGCCGCCCGCCGACCAGCTCAAATTTTGTTGTGTCTCGACCAGTGGCGGGGGTGAGTCCCCGTTCCGCCATAGCACTGTAATAGTCATCTACCGCTGTCTGGAGGAGCTCTTGTTGCAACGAGACATTGATCGCTGTGGCCCCTTGTGTATCCTGTCGTCCTACGGACGGCAAGTCACCAGTTGGGTCAAGGGGAGCTTCATCATCGGCTGTCTGCTCCGCATCGTCTGGTTCAAACACGGGGTTATCAAATTCAAAGTCTGCCATGTTCGTATTGAAGGCTAGCTGCTCGAAGTTCAATACTTACATAGCAATATGGCTTCAAGCGCATACGGATGTAAGATTAATCCATACCGCCGCCTGAGGGATCCCCTCAGGGTCAAGGGCATCCGCCAGAGTGTGGTTGTCACCAACAATCCATCGTCTATCAACCAGAACCAACAGCTTCTTGTTCAATTCCCCAACCTCGGCGCTCATGATGTCATAGTCCCAGGGACTGCCCGACTGGCGTTCACGATTTCGCTGGACTCCACTGACATCAACCGAACGGTAGTCCAGAACCTCGGCCGTGCAGTCGTGAAGAAGACCACAATAAAGATCAGCGGCAATGAGGTCATGTCAATCGACAACAGCGACGTCTACCACTGCTACCTGGACCTCTGGAAGACAGCCCAGGAAAGGGAAAACGCCCAGTACCAGGGTATCGACACTTCGACCTTGCGGAACGTCACGCAGCTGCGGGTTGGTGCTGGGAATGGCCAACCCAACGTCGTCGACTTGGCGATCGCAGCGGCCTATGGCAACCGCTTCTACATCCCCCTCGACTTCGAGCTGCTGGAGAGCCACATGCCGTTCTACCAGTCGGCGCTCGGCGATAGACTTGAGTACAAGTTGACATTCAACGACTACTCCCGCGTGGTCCAGGCCACTGGTGACGCCAACGCCAGCTATAGAATCGAGAACATCAGCCTGGAGTATGACATGGTCACTCACCCTGAACTGGCCAGGATGATCCGCAACCAGAACACGGGCCGCCTGGCCATCCTGTACGACCGTGTACTGCGGCACCACAAAATCGCAGCCAACAAGAGCGACACTTTGTGGAACATCAACCTCAACGTGCCCGCCCACTCGATGAAGGGCATTCTGTTGTTGTCTGAGGACCCGGCTACCGGCGGCGGGGCCTTCCAGCAAGAGTCGCAGGCCTTCTATAACCCCAAGATCGAGAAAGTGGTTACCATCGAAGGTGTGCCCAACCAGCTGTAGTCTCAGGGCCTGCATGCCCACCAGCAGTGGGATGAGGCGAAAAAGTACTTTGCGGGCAGCAAGCGCCATCCCGCAGTGGCAATGGTTGCGAAAGACCTTGCTCTCGCCGACATGTCCCTGGGGGAGTTCTTGACCTCCAAGTACGCTCTGTGGCTTGACCTCCGCACCACGGACGACGACCAGCTCCACGGCAGTGGCCGGCGCGTCGAGAACGCCAGCGAGGGTGTGACCATCCAGATCACGAAAGCGGCAGAGGCAGCCGGCGCTTTGAACATCTACCTCTATATATCATCATGGACGCACAGCTCAACATCGAAGATGGCCGATTCGTCTCAGCGCTCTACTGATCCCCCGGATCAACTCTTTCCATCGGACCCCCACTCAGCAATTATCTGCGGGATGACGGGGTGCGGGAAAACTGTATTCACGCTCGACCTCCTCGAAGGCTCCTATCCTGTGTCGGCACATCGTTATCCTGTGTCCCACTATACGGTATAATCGGGCGTATCGGGAGCGCCCCTGGGTGTGGAGCGATCCAGAGGTCTACGTGGCGGACCCAGGTGAAAGGCTCCACGATTACCTTCGCATCTTCTACCAGCTGTTCCAGGGCGAACCAACCCTGTACATTATCGACGACTGCTCAGCCTCAAAAGCCCTCACGAAAAGGAAAGACATGCTGTCCGAGTTGGCCTTCAGTGGCCGCCATGCGGAGCAGTCCGTGTGGGTCCTGACCCAGAAATATAACTCGGTCCTCAAAGACCTCCGCGAGCAGACACGCTGGGTCTGTTTCACTGCAAGGATCGAGACAGCTTCGACGAATGCCTTCGTGAAAACGACATCATCCCTCTGGAAGAGCGGGCTATAGTGCGGCAGCAGCTGGCCCAATCAAAGCATGCCAAGCTTCTGTTGGAGACTGAGCAACCGGCTGCTTATAAGGTGCTATAATGTGGGGAGCACTTTTGCTTGGCAGCTGCTGTTTGCAGCTGATTACCTTTGCGGTGGTCGCATGGGCTGCCCGCGAATATATTAGAGCTCGGAGGCGGGTGGTCAAGATCGCAAGGTGAGTGACCCCGAGAATGGATGAATTAATCGACGAACTGCTGGAAGCTGAAGGTGCAGCTGACACAGCCGCACGTTCCGAAGGAACAGGTTGTTCTGCTGCGCGTGGCGAAGCAACTGTGGTGGATACCAGGAAGGTGGATGCGTCGGCACGACAGCAGCACCACGAAAGACTAGCTGCTCTGGTAACTGGAGGCCAAGCCAGGCAGTATGGACTAGTAGTCCAAGGCAAAGCATTGACCGCGGACCAAGTTGACTTGTTGGATGAGGACGAGGTTGAGAAGCTTTACGCCCGCTATGAGTCAAGGCTTGGTGCGGCCATGATGAAAACGCTGGGGCAGGCAGCCCTACAGCTGTATGCGGGAGTAGCAAGCATGTTTCTTCCGATTCCGCCCGAGAACTGACCGGCGTTTGTTGCAGACCTTGAGACCGACCCATTTGTTGGGCACGCTCTTAGCAGCGCCAGCTGCAAGCTCTATCACCGCTACGGCATGTTTCTAGCCCCGCTCACCGCCGCATTGACTACGGCGAAGTACTGCCAATTTGGACATCAATGCCCTCGGACAATAGACGATGGAGGCAGAGAGCCAACATGCGACACCGTCGCGGCCGGTGGAAAGAGTGACAACTCCGGAGCCGGAGACGACTAAACCATTGGCGAAGCCAACAAGAGAAAAAGACCCAAAGAAGGTAGCAGCTGGGCGTGCCGGGGCGGCCGCCCGCAAGGCCAAGCAAGAAAAACTGCTAGAAGAGCTTCGGGCCGCCAAGGAGACACTTCGCACACCACCAGACATAAGCAACACGGTTCCCGAACGCTCGGAACGTGTGCATGAACAACTACCCCAGTTGCGCAGCAACGAGGACATGGGGAGCGCCAGCGCAAGCGCTACCGACTGGACCCCATGGATCATTGGGGGCGGCCTTATGGGTGCAGCCATATTTCTGTCACGCTCCTTCGGTGGCAGCTTCGCTGCCGGCAGCAACGAGAACACGAAGCCACCAGAGGTGCGGCAGCAGGCAAAAAGTCGCGCGCCACGTCCTGCAGCACCTCTGATACACTCCACGAGCACTTCGTGCGCGTTGGCAGAGCCGACAACTGCTGCCGGTATTAGGCAATTGAAGTCATCCCCTGACCCATTCTATATGGAGTAGAGTTTACTACACTACACACGTTACGAAGTAACTACCATCATTACCACCCCAGCAACCGATGGAAAGATGTTAGTGAACGCGCTCTATCACAGCGCAGTCGTGTCCGGCCTCGCCATGGGATACTCCCGACTGGGTAAGATGGCATTGGAGGCGCTCCTCCCAAACTAGACTTCACGGGCCGTGATGTGGGCATGGTAGTTGTGAGCGTGGCCCTCGCAATGGCGACTAAGGATATGTTGGTGAAGCAGGGTATTATCCCCGCTGACATATTGAAGTAGCCGTCCCCCTACCATACCTCAGTTGCTTCGCATCGATGGCCTCAATTGCTATGCTAATAGGAGGTGCCCTCGTCAACGCTCTTGCGTTCTCAGGATCGAACTACCTCTTCTCCATGCTGAGGCGCTCTGGCGTTGATGAGCGCAAGCGTCACGATAAAGCAGTCGAGCAGCTACAGGCTGCCCAAGCAGAACGGTCCCAGAGGCGGACTGAACGCCTCTATTGGATAAACGAAGAGCTCCGCCGCCAGAACCACGCAGTCCAGACCTTCCACGATGTCGATGCAGCAATCCGCGAGTACTCTCAAGTCACCGGCAAAACGCTTGACCCACTGGGGCCCGAGCCCCAACTGTCTGACTTCTACACGCCGAGTGATGACCAAAAAGACCGTGAGATTGCCTTCGTTATCCTTGGAATGGCTGCGACGGGCGCCCTAGCCTACAAACTCGCTAAGTAATCCGAAAAGACCGTGTTCGTCGCCTTCCGGCGTTCGGGGCCAAGTGCCAGCACAACTTGAGTAGTGAGGTGAGTTTTCAATTTTCGGCGTCTTTTTTGCGGCTCGGTTATAGAGTGGTTTCACCAACATGGGCCTCCCTGAAGAGCTATATTCAGCAATGCTGGAAGTGGGGTATGCTGCAAGGCGGCACAAAATCCCCGGTCCTTTGGTTGATACAATGATTAGAGTCGCGCAGAGGTCCCTCGAGCTGTGGCGGCAGGACGAGCGGGCTGCAATGAGGTTTGCGGCAATGGTGCTCTCGAGACCGACCAACCAACCTGCGGGCGACGACAGGGCAGCTGCCCGAACCTGTGGCTTCCGCCTGTTGGAGGTTGATAAGGCTGTTGGAATATCTCGCAAGCCTACCTCATGGCCGACAGTAAGCTGTCTAACATATACTACAGCCCCAAGGGCTACTGGAAAGGCATTGCAACCATCAAGAGACTGGCTTCTGCTGCCAAGGTCTCTGAAGATGTGGCCCGGGCGTGGCTAATGAGGCAAGCCATCTGGCAGATCTATTTGCCCGCCCCACGGCACATCCCAAGGCCAAAATTCGACGTCGGCGTGCCAAACGAGGTCCACCAAGCCGATCTTCTGTTTCTGCCGCATGACAAGGTCGGACGCAAAACATTCAAGTATGCCCTCACCGTGGTCGACGTCGCCAGCAGATTCAAGGCCGCTAAGCCCCTGGCCACAAAAGAGGCCAAAGAGGTTGCTGACACTCTGTCTTGCATATACAGGCAAGACCCGTTGAAGTGGCCCAAACTGCTCCAGGTCAACCCTGGGCGTGAGTTCATGGGCGCTGTGAACCAGCTTCTGGCAAAGCACAATGTCGAGGTCAGGCGCGGCCGCGTGGACACCCACAGGGACCAAGGCATCGTAGAGCGCTTCAACCGGACCTTGGCTGAGCGGCTCTTCGGGCACCAGTATGCTCAGGAAATGCGGCTCCCTTCCGGAGTTCGGTCGTCTGAGTGGGTAGCCCAGCTGCCTGCCGTTGTTGCGGCTTTGAATGGAGAAGTCACCCGGCTGACCGGTAAGCGGCCTTCTGAGGCCATGAAAACACTGCGGGTTGCACAAAAACCCTCTGCTCCTGCATCCCGTCCCGTCGGTATTTGGGAGCAAAAGCTCCCTTCTGGGGTTGGCGTTCACTATCTATACCAACCTGGCGAGCTGGAAGGCGGGCGTCGACGTGCCACTGACCCTGTGTGGTCCCTAGAAGTGTACCGGCTCGGACGCTCGGTGACCAAGCACGACGAGCCCGTGTTGTACTACCTGCTAGACGGCCCGCCGCGGGGGTTTGTCCGCGAGGAACTTCTGGTGGTGCCCTCTGACACACAGCTACCGCCGGATGGGGTTCTCAAGCGTTGAGAGCTGCTGCCCCTCTGTTTCTGTTACACTCGAGACAGGTCAACCTTATGTTGTCACGGGTGTGGCCCCTGGTGTTGTCTAACCGGTCGACACTGAACTGCTGGGTATCCTTGGGCTGGTAAGCCCAGAGGAGCTCAATGTTGCGGGCGGCACAGTGGTTATTTTGGGCCCCCTTGAGATGCAAGATGTGATCGACCTTCAGGTTAAACCTGAACCCTTTGGCTTGGTCCTGGCGCTTGTAGGCCACGAGCTTCTTTGCGATAACCTTGCGGAGCTGCTGTTCGGTGAGTTGTCTAACCTCAGAACCCTCCTCCGAGGGACAGACTACCCGTTCGAGCTGGTGCATGTACTCCACACGGGACACGGCAAGGTAGGCAAGGTTTGACCACTGGAGATAGTCATCGACGATCCAGCCCTTTTGGGGGTCATGAATGGTAAGGCCCTGGCTCGAGTGGACCGTAAGGGCGTAACCGAGGCGCCAATCATCAGTCTGGATGGCCGCTTCCACTGCCTCTATGCTGACATCCACGATGTCGTTCAGAACCAGCTCTTCTCTGCGGTCAGTGCCTGGAACCGGCACCATGATGTTCTGCTTCCGACTGTCCTTGGGGTGGTAGAGGAGGGGTACTGGGTGTCTTGAAAGTGGTCCTTGTGGCACTGGAATAGCAGCTCCTGTGCTCGGTCGCGAACTTTCTGTCTCGAGGCCAGGATAAGGTCGTCCGGCCGCCAGACTTCAACGAACCGATCCCACCCTCGGCAGCCGGGGAGCGCCTTTCGCATCTCTCGGCACTGGACTTTGTCAGGCTGGAGGCGGATACTCCTTTTGAGGGCCTTGAGGGCCGGGTCCTTTGCTCAATGGTCGACCTCGATCTCCTCGTAGTAGTCAGCCTTCTGATGCAGCCAGTCGTGTGGCATCTCACCAGCAATCGGCGGTGGTTGACCCTGGTCGCCGCAGCAGATGACTTGGACACCCCTGTGTTCGAGCCAGTCGAGGAAGGTCTCCAGAATGGGCCGGGGCACAGTACAAACCTCGTCCCAGATGATAATGCGGGGGATGTACTTCTGGCCCATCCTTTCCGGAGTCCACTCTGTCTGACCGCTCCAACGGAAGAAGCTGTGGTAAGTCTGGGCCTCGACCACACGTGCGCGCATCTCTTTAGCCAGGCGGTGTGTCGGTGTAAGGACCAGGGGGTCTCTCCGGCGGAAGAGCTCAATCGCTCTTGTGGTCTTCCCGCTGCCCCCTCCGCTGTTCAGGTAGCTGAGCTGGTAGCGGGTCAATGGATCATCGTGGCGCGGCGCCGTTGATTGAGGCATGTCTTTGACTTGGCTCATGTACTCGGGCTTGGGGAAGTAGGCCGCGTGTTCCATAGGCATGTACAGCTGCTCGCCCTTGTCACGCCACTGGGCTGGGGCAAATGGTGGAAGATACTCTTCTCCAATGAGACATGAAATGCAATATTCCTCTCCACAACCACAGGCCTTGGGGGCCACGTATGCCTCGACCCCTTCGAGCTTGTAGAGCGCAGTTTTCTGGACGTAGATGCTATCGGTGGCCACCCGGACAGCCTCCTCAAGTTCAAACCTCGAAAGCATGGAGAGGAGGTTGATGTGGGCATAGGCCAGCACGCTTGCCCGCAAGTGGGTGTACTGGGGCTGGGAGCCGTCGTAGTACGTGAGGATGTGGCCCAGGGGGCATCTCATCGGCGCTCCAACCAGGGTGCCACTTTGGCAGGTGTCTCTGACTAGGTAGTCGAGCTCTCCTTCGTCGGTCACCAGCCGTCGGGTCAGTCTTTTTCCGTCGGCCTTGCTGCCCTGCGTGAATTTGCCGATGATGCTACACCCCTGGTTGCGGTCTTCCGGGAGCCAGACCTCGGTCTGTTTCTCGAAGGCGACGATGGCTTCACGGACTTTGAGAGTGGTTAGAAGGCCAGACTCTGTCAGGAAGACAAGAAGCTGTGTTGGAGCCCAGCCGTTCTCTGCGAAATGCTTTCCAAACCACGCGGGGATGACAGAGTGGCAGTTGTCAGCAAACCCCCACTCTTGGACCTCGGCAAAGCCAGTGCCAATGTCTTCGGGAAGAGGGCCGTTGATGGCCACACGGGCCATGCGGCGGGTTGGGTGCCCAAACCTCTCGAAATAAGGCTTCGCTTCGCCTTCTCCCTGGAAGGAGGCAGGGTAGCAGGCCTTCATGTCGATGCTGACTATGTCTCGGGTGTCGTAGTCCATCGAGTTCCAGAGCCCGCCATGGCTATGCTCCACGCAAGCCTTCTGAATGTCATCGAGAAGGCTAGCTGGCGTCAGCTTCCAGCGTTTTTTTTTCCTTGGCCATAATGCTGGCCGCGTGGTTCTGTCCAAAAGCTTTCTCAGCGAGAGACTCATCACCCAAATTTCGGCAAGCCTTCTGGAGCCTTTCATGGGCTTCCCACGTCCTGTAGGTGCGGCTGTCCTGGAGCACGAACTGGTCGACTGTGAGCCTTTTGTCTTGTCCACCAAGAAGCCAGGCCGCTAACGGCTTATCCTGGGTAGCTTCTCAGATGGCCTGCCAGACATTGCCCGCATAGAAGTGGACTTCTCTACTTTGGGGAAAGTGGAGGTCTTTGGACCAGGCGTGGCCGTTGTGGCAGATGAGTTCTACTTTACCTCTGACACCGTTGCCACCAAACTGGTACTTGCTGCTGTTATATATATCCTCGCCGGCAATGTCCCACAGGATGATAGCCCTTTTGAGGACCTTTTCCAATTCGGCCACATCGCCAACCGTGGCGCCAGTTTTGTGGACTCATTCTTCCCACTCCTGTATTTTCTGGCGCCTTGTGGGTGTGAGTCCCTGGCCCCTCAGGGCACCCCCAAAATACTCCATTACTCTCTGGGCCACGCAGTTCAGGTCTCCGTCTCTTAGTGGAGCCAAATTGGCAGGGTCTGGGTCTCTCGGGGTAGAGCCCATAAACGACCGCGGTGACTGGGTAGTCCTTCTGATAGAACACGCTATCGATCCCAGTCAGAGCACCAGGCTTTGTGTCCCGAGAAATCTCAATGATACCCTGCCCCTTTTTCCTCTCAGCACGGACTGGGTCAAACTTGTCTTCGACAACCCAGTCACCTTCGTTCCGCTCACGCAGGAACTTGAGCTTCAGAATGAACTCGCCCTCTGGGAGGGTGGCAAGTAGCTGTACTGCCCTCTCGTCTGACATGCGAGTGTCCAGAGCCAGTCGACCAGCCCTGGCACGCATACCATCGGCGATCTCAATGTCACCAATGTCAAGTGGGTCCTCTGCTTCCACCCTCCATGTAGAGAAGACCGCAGTGGCGCCATCAACTTCAAACTCGTCCTTGGCGTCGTTAAGGATCTCAACCCACGACTCGTCAGCTGGGAGCCTTACTGGGGGAGGGACCTGGTCATCCAGGTCGATAAACCGCTGTCCCTCTGGGACGGGGTCTGGCATTTCTGCAAGAATCTCTTCGATCAGGTCGTCCATGGTGGCCAGATTGTCGGATGGGTATACCTAGGTGTTTCTATCTCTCTAATTGCTCGATTCAGTGGTGTCTATCAGCGCAAGGTGCTTAAACTCGACTCTGAAGGTGCCTTGTTTTGCACGCCAGTTTTGCAGGCGAAGGCAGGCCGCGCCACAGCGTTTGCACAGGGCCAGAGTCGTCTTTACCCCCACCCCACAACCTTGACAGGGGTAAGTACCCCCACCCTTTGCCAGCCGAGCATTGTGTATCTTACAGAACTTTCCCAGGCAACCTCTTCCACATAGTTCTGTGGTTCCGAGCATCAGCCAAGCACATGTGTTCATCCCCTTCATCATAACACTTCAGTATACTTCCTACCACGGGCATATCTAAAAGGAGAACCCGGGCCGGCGAGGGTGGTGGGCCGTCCCTGGGGCTCTCTCTGTTTTTCCAGTTCTGTTTCTACGCCGGGCCATGTTTGGGTAGAAATGTCTTTGGCAATTGTTTGTGTACGTGGGCGCAATATGGCTTGAGGCCGGGCTCCGTGGGGTCTAAACGGGGGTTGGGAGGGGCGGTGGGGCCAGGGACGGCTCCCAGTGAGTTGGTGCATTTGCCCCCCCCGCTGCTCAATCCCTAGTACATCATTTCACCCCAACAGGACAAATCTGCCAAAGGTGGCAGTATAGTGGAAGGAGTCCTCAAAACTCATCAGTCTCATGGCACCAAGGCAAATTTGGGCAAGGAAACCTCCTGATTATACCCACCATCCTCTTTCAGCTCAAGATGAATCAGTGATCCTTCATGAAGGACTGTTCTGATGAAAGGTCATCATCCTGGAACATTAACTCTGTTTTTCTCTCCAAGACGCTGTCTGATCTGCTGACTATTTTCAGTGATTTCTGTTTTTATTTCAGATTTCCAGCATCTGCAGTTTCTACTTTTCAACATGAGGGATAAACATACTTGAACACGTACCCACAATGTGAAGGTGCATTTATCCATGACATCATTGGTACTAGTGACCATGTAAAATATGTGGAGAGACCAAATCTCTTGTACACGCCAAAAACATCCTCCATTATGTTGAATGGCACAATAATCATGTTAAATGTTATTTACTCAGAACAGATCTGCAGCTCAAATCTGAAAATCCATGGACGACCAACAGCACAAATTAGTGCACAACCACAAGGTGTAACCACATATCATGTAACCACACATGCTTCATTCTACCATTACATTCAAACCAGGTGATCAATTGTGGTTCAATGAGGAGTGCAGAAAGGAGTTGAATCAGGCAAACTAAAAACTGTGATGCCAGTCACCTAAAGCACCACAGGATAATACATGTGGTGAATAGCAAAAGCAGCATGAAATGGACAGGGACACACAGCTCAAAAATCAGATCAAAACTCCAAAGTGTTATCACATCTTGGTACAAATTGTGGTGAACAATTCAACAGTTAATGGGAGGACATTCTCATCATTAATGATGGCAGGACCCAGCCATGCATTCATGCAGGCTGAAGGATTCACATTCAGCCAGAGGATCTGAGAGGATGATCCATCTGAACTTCCTCTAGAGATGCACACAATCACAGAAGCCAATCTTCATCCAATTCCATTTACTCCATGTGATATCAAGAAATGGTTGAGAGTACTGGATGCAGCAAAGCCAAACAATATCCCAGGTGTAGTGCTGAGGACTTGTGCTGAAGAACCAGTCACACTTCCAGCCAAGTTTTTCCAGCATAATTACAACTCTGGTATCAGCCTGACAATGAAGAAAATTGCCTGGGCAAGGTTCAGGACATGAGCTTTTTTCCTGATGATTTCAGTGTCAGATAAGATTTCCTTGGGCCAAAAGCACAATAATTCCCCAAAATGCACAAAATGTGAAAATCTGCAGCACCAGAGGTTGCATGTAAATGGATGAAATTCACACAGATCCCCAAATGACAAATAGGATAATTTGTGCTCCAAGTCTGGACAACTGATGGACTGATAGACAAGTGGGCAGAAAATCTAAGACAGACAGAGATTCTTTTCATTCGTCATTTTTTCAGTTTGTGAATATTGCTGTTAAAGATAGTAATGACTGAATCGCTCCTGAGTAGATGACAGAGAATCACACTCTTGAACCACTGCAATCCAGAAAGCATTGTTCACACTAGTTAATTAATATCTGAAATAGGGGTAATAGGCACAAAGCTTCAGAACCATTTAATGGGCATTTAGCTGCTGTGATGAGGGAATTTATTGGTATCCATAGATCAGAAAGAGTAGCTGAATGGTCTTCATTGCCTGGAGTTAGCTTATTTCAAAGTAAGACTAATAACACTGTTGAAAACATCTCTGTTAAGGCCATACTTGATATAAACTGAATGCATCTCAATGTGCACTTCACCTTTGTCCTGGTCACCCTTGCCTCTTAATTTTATTATAAGAAATTGCACAAAGATTTTGTAAAAATTCGAATAGTTTTAGACTTTTGTTCTTGGAGGGAAAGTTAAGGAAGAGCAATGTGAGGAAGGAGATCAAATAATGCAATATATTTTTTTAAATTTCTAATTAAAAAATTACTTGGCTATGTTCTGAGATATTTGGCCTTTAATGGGATACATCAAAAGCTGTAAGGTCTCCCTACTCATGCACAAGTATATGTCCTCCCCAGCTTATGAAAGCTTGACTTAGGTACAGCGTATGTATATGAACAAGCATTTGGGAGACCAGCAAGATAGATTTGCAGGCTGCAGGCATCTTCTGGGTTACGAATAGTTCACAGGAACGGAATCCTGTCATAACCTGGGGAGGACCTGCATTTTGTCTGTTGGCAATGTAAACATTATGATTATTACCTCTTCTTCCCTGTTCAGAAGGATCATCTGGCTGTCAGTCAGCATACAATATTTCTGATCCCAGGCCGTTTCTGCATATGGCGACTGGCCACAAGACAACCTGTGTGTTGGAGGACCTTTCACGTCTGCAAATAGAGAGACACAGAACAGGTTAAATGCCGATCTCTGTAAACTTCAAAAATGCCAAAACACAATCCACATTTCCAGCACTCAGCAAAACTACTCCCCTTCTGTTGCTCACCAGTTGAAAACATTTCTGTACTGTTTAGGTTTCAGAATATCAACCTTCAACAATGCATGGGCAACTCCCACGACAATTGAGAGGAAATCAAGTTTTATTATTAAGGTAGGAGGACAAGATGTACAAAGTACAAGAACATAATAGATTGAAGCACAAATAGGGCATTCCACCGTTCGTGCGTACATTATCATAAAGATCATGGTTGACTTTTTGCATCAGTGCCACTTTCCTGCTCCAACCATGCATCTCTTCAGCCCCTTAATATCAAAAACAAATCGTTTTGTACTCATCAAGTGAGCCTCCACAAGTACCTTGAGTAGAGAATTCCAAAAATTGAGTACCCTGGGTGAAGAAATTTCTTCTCATCTCTATCACAAATGGCTGACCCCTTATTTAGAAACTGCACCCCCTATTTTTTGGCAGTATAGCCAAGAGAAACATCAATTGTGCATCCTTGCCGTCAGGCCCTTCAGAGATACATATTCGATGAGACTGCTTCATGTTTTTCTAAAATCTAGAAAGTACTAGCTCAGTCTCACTCCTCATTATACAAACAGGCCATCCAAGAAATTAATTGATGAACACTGCAGAACTCCCTCTATGGAAAGGACATCCTTTGTTAAGTTTGAAAACCAGATCTGTAACAACATTCCAGATGCAGTTTCACCAGAGCTTTATAATAATGGGAGCAACACATCTCCAGTCCTGCACTCAAATGCTTTTGCAACATACTATCTGCCTTCTTAATTTTTTCTGAACCTGCAGATTAACTTCCGGAAATTTATTTCAAGAACATGAAGATTCCTTTAAATCTCTCACAACAGCTGGGACCCCAGCTGAAAACTTCAGCATGACATTGGTCAGAGCTCCCAGACTGAACGGAAACCATTCATTCCCACACTGTTTTCTTTCTTTTAATCAATCCTCAATTTGTGTAATTAAACCCCCAAAAACATATGTTCCAATTCTATTTAATAACCTTATAAGGCATGTTACTGAAGGCCATTCCCCTCAGTAACAAGTATATCACTTGGGTACCATTTGGGCTGTGGGGAATGGCCTTTCAGAGGACAGCAGCAGCAGCCAGGTCTATGGCACAATGAATGGCTGATGCACAGCAGTGTGTAGTCAAGGAGAGCGAAAAGTGAAAGACGGCTCAATAGTTAGGGGGACAGACAGGACAGTCCGTAGCTGCAAAAGGTGAATCCAGGATGGCATGTTGCCTCCCGACTGCCAGGGTTAAGGATGTATCCGAGTGGTTGCAGAAAATTCCCAAGGGGAAGGGTGAGCAGCCAGAGGTTTTTGGACACATTGGTACCAACGACAAAGGTAGAAAAAGGAATGAAGTCCTGCAGAGTGAATATAGGGAGTTAGGCTAAAAAGCAAGACATCAAGAACTGTAATCTCTGGATTACTCCTGGTGCCATTCACTCATGAGGATAGGAAAAGGAAGATAGGGCAGATGAACATGTGGCAGAGAAGCTGGTGCAATAGGATTCTGGACCATTGGGATCTCTTCCGGAGCAGAAATGCCTTGCATTTGAGGGAAGGGTTGCATCTGAACTGGAGGGGGACAAACAGCCTGGCAGGGAGATTTGCTTGTCATACACAGGAGGATTTACACTTGTCTGGTAGGGAGGTGGGACGTAAAGTAGTAAGTAGTGTGACAAATGAGAAAGTTGAGGCAAATATAGAAGTTAAAGCAATTAAGTCCAGTCAGCAAAACAGGCAGGAGCACATCAGGGAGCAAGGAAGATCTGAAAGCCTAAATTGCATTTAATTTCAAGTGAGAAGCCTGACACAATGTAGATGAGCTCAGGGTGTGGATAAGCACAGAAAATTGTGTTATTATAGCTATTAAAGGAACATGGTTGAGAGATAGTCAGGACTGTCAGCTCAATGTTCTGTGGTACAGATGCTACAGGCAAGGTAGAGGTGGAGGAGTTGTGATTCTGACTAGGGAGAACATCACGGCAGTACTTTGACAGGATATCCGGGAGATGGGATCATCCAGGGAGGCCAAATGGGTGGAACTCAGAAATAAGAAGGGAATGATCACTTTGATGGGATTGTGTTACAGGCCTCCCAACAGTCAGCGGGAATTAGAGGAGCAAATGTGTAAAAAGAGTGCAGATAGCTTTCAGAATAATAGGTTGTTATAGCAGGTAAATTTTTTCTGACCTAATATTGACTGGGACTGCCCTAGTGCGAGAAGATTAGATGGGGCAGAATTTGTTAAGTATATCCAGGAAAGTTTTCTCAATCATTTTGTAGATATCCTGACTGGAGAGAGGGGCAACAATCAACCTCTCAGTGGAAAATCAACTGGGCAAATGACAAAAATGTCAGTGAGGGAGCACTTCGGGACTAGTGACAGAAGAAGATAGGACTGGTCCACAAATTAAAATCCTAAATTGGGGCAAGGCTAATTTTGATGGGAACTGATAGGACTTGCAAAGGTTGGTTGGGAAAGGCTGTCAGCAGGTAAAGGAATATCTGAGAAGTATAAGGCTTTTAATATTGTTAGAGTGAAGGGCAAGGCAGGCAGGATGAGGGAACCCTGGTTGATGAGTGATATTGAACAGCTGGGCAGGAAAAAGGCTTCTATCAGATCTTGGCAGCTGGGATCAAATCCCTTGAGTATAAGGGATGTAGGAGTACACTTAAGGCAGAAATCAGGAGGGCAAAAAGGAGACATGAGATATCCTTATATGAGATAAGGTAAATCTCCTGGGATTTTTCTAAGTATATTAAGAGCAATAGGGTAACTAAGGAAAGACAAGGTCCCCCTAAGGATCAGTGTGGTCATTTACCTGTGGAGCCACAAGAGATGGACGAGGTCTTAAATTAATATTTCTCAGTTGTATTTAACGTGGACAAGGTCATGGAAGCTAGTGAGTTCAGAAGAGAACAGCCATGTCCTGCAACATATCCACATTATGAAACAGGAGGTGTTGGCAGTCTTGAGGCACATAAATGTGGGTAAATTCCCAGGGCATGGCCAAGTGTATCCTGGGACTTTGGGGGAAACAACGGAATAATTTGCTGGGGCTCTGGCACACATTTTTGTACCTTCCTTAGCCATGGGTGAAGCCTGGAGGGTGGCTAATGCTATGCCTTTATTTAAGAAGGGCTGCAAGGACAAGCTGGGGAACTACAGGCTGGTGAGCCCAACATCAGTAGTGGGAAAGTTACTGGTGGGGATTCTGAGAGACAGGATCCATCTGCATTTGGAAGGCAAGAACTGATTAAGGACAGTCAGCATGGCTTTGTCCATGGGAAATTGTGCCTTGTGAATTTGATTTAGTTTTTTTTTGAAGAAATGGCCAAGAGCATTAATGAGAGCAGAACATAGACATTGACTACATGGACTTGAGGAAGCCATTGGACAAGGTAGGCTAGTCCAGAAGGTGAGATCACATGGGATCCAGGGTGAGCAAGCCAATTGGATACAAAATTTGCTTGGTGGAAGGAGTCAGAGGGTGGTAGCGGAGGTTTGCTTTTCAGATTGGAGGACTGTGACCAGTGATTCATCTCAGAAAGCGGTGCTGAGTCCACTGTTGTATGTCAGATATATTAGACGTACAAAGACGTACATGTTAGGAAGTTATGGGCATGCTTTGTTGGCGCCGGAAGCAAGGCGACACTTGCGGGCTGCCCCCCAAATCACTACGCAAAAGATGTATTTCACTGTGTGTTTCAATGTACATGTGACTAATAAAGAAATCCTATCTTATCTTAATGATTTAGATGAGAATGTAGGTGGCATGATTAGCAAGTTTGCAGATGACCCAAAAATTGGTGGTGCAGTGGACAGTGAAGAAGGTTATCTATGGTTACAATAGAGTCATCGAGCAATACAACACAGATACAGGCCCTTCTGCCCAACAAGTCCATGCCAACCAAGGTGCCCACCTGTCTAGTCCCAATTTCCTGCGTTTGGCCCATTTCCCTCTAAGCCCCACCCCTCCACGTACCTGTCCAAGTGCTTCTTACATGATACTTTTGTACCCACCTCAACCACTTCCTCTGGCAACTCGTTCCATATACTCACCACCCCGTGTGTGAAAAAGTTGCCCCTCAGGTCCCTTTTTAAATCTTTCCCCTCTCACCTAAATCTATGCCCCATAGTTTTGGACTCCCCTACCCCATGAAAAAGACTGCTACCATCCACCTTATCTATTCCCCACATGATTTTATAAACCTCCATAAGGTCACCTTTCATTCTCCTACATTCCAAGGAATAAAGACCCAGCCTGGCCAACCTCTCCCTATAACTCAGGCCCTCTAGTCCTGGCAACATCCTCGTAAATCTTTTCTGCACTCTTTCCAGTTTAACCACATCCTTCCTGTAACAGGGTGACCAAAACTGTACATAGTACTCTAAGTGCAGTCTCACTAAAGACTTACACAATTGCAACATAGTGTCCCAACTCCTATACTCAGTGCCCTGACTGATGAAGGCCAGCGTGCTAAACACCTTTTTCACCACCCTGTCTACCTGTGACGTCACTTTCAATGAACTATGCACTTATACTCCCAGATCTCTCTGTTCCATTATACTCACTAATGCCCTATCTTTCATAGTACAAGTCCTACGCTGGTTTGACTTTCCAAAATGCATCATCTCACACTTATCGGTATTAAATCCATTTGCCACTCCTCAACCCACCAACTGAACAAGATCTCTGTAATCTACAATAACCGTCTTCATTCTCAACACCACCTTCTAATTACACGCCATCTGCAAACTTACTGATCAAACCCTGTGCATTCGCATCCACATCATTTATATAAATAACGAATAACGAGGGTTCCAACACTGATTCCTGCAGCACACCACTAGTCACTGGCCTCCATTTCAAGAAACAATCTTCAACCACCACTCTCTGCTTCCTATCTCCAAGCCAATTTTGAACCCACCTAACGAGCTCTCGCTGGATTCCATGGGATCTGACCTTCCAGACCAGCCTACCATGCAGGACCTCATCAAAGGCCTTGCTAAAGTCTAAATAGACAACATCCACTGCCCTACGTTCATCTACCTTTTTGGTTACCTCTTCAAAGAACTCTAAAAGGTTCATCAAGCATGACATTCCATACACAAAATCATGCTGACTCCTCCTAATCAGACTCTGTCTACCCAAATGCTGGTAGATCCTGTCCCTCAGAATTCCCTCCAGTAACTTCCCCACTACTGATGTCAGGGTGACTGGCCTGTGGTTCCCTGGCTTGCCCTTGCTACCCTTCTTAAACAACAGAACAACATTAGCCACCTTCCAGTCTTTGGAAACCTCATCAGTGGCTAACCATGAAGTACATATCTCTGCAAGGGCCTCCACAATATCTTCTCTAGCCTCCCACAAAGTCTGAGAATGCACTTGGTCAGGCCCTGGGGATTTATCCACTTTAATGCACTGAAAGGCTGCAAATACCTCTTCCCTGGTAATAGGAATGTTCTCCAAAACATCTCCACTAGCTCACCTTACCTCGTGATAACCATAATTTTCTCCTCAGTAAACAATGAGGAGAAATATTCATTAAAAATCCCACCCATTTCCTGCAGCTCAAGACATAGGCAGCCCTGCTAATCTCTAAGCGGACCTACTCTCTCCCTGGCCACCCTTTTACTCTTAATATAGCAAATAGAACCTCTTGGGATTTTCCTTAACCTTACCTGCCAGATCCATCTCACACCCTCTCTTTGCCCTCCTGATTTCCCGCTTGAGAGTATTCTTATTCTTTTTATAGTCATCAAAGGATTCACTCATCCCCGACCTCCTAAACCCAATGTATGCTTCCCCCTTTTTCTTGATCAGAGCCTCAATATCTCCGATCGGCCAAGGTTCCTGAAACTTGCCAGGTTTACCCTTCACCCAAACAGGAACATGCTGCTCCTGGAATCTTGATATCACACTCTTAAAAGTCTCCCACGTGCTGTTTGTTCCTTTCCCTTGAAACAGGCTCTGCTACACCTCTGCTAGATCCTGCCTAATTCCCCCAAAATTAGCCCTGCTCCAGTTTAGGACCCTAACCTATGGGTCTGTCCTATCCTTTTCTATCACTACCTTAAAAGTAATAGGATTGTGGTCACTACTGCCACTTCAGTTGCCTGCTCTGCCTTGTTCCCAAAGAGAAGGTCCAGTACTGCACCTTCCCAAATTGGATCAAGGTCAACTGGGAAATTGGGCCAAGGAATGGCAGATGAAATTTAACTCAGGTAAGTGTGAAGTGATGCATTTTGGCAAGTTAAATGAGGGCAGAACATACAGTGAATGGCAGGGCCTTGGGGAGTATTGCAGAACAGAGAGAGCTAGGGATATGTACACAGTTCCCTCAAAGTGGCAACACAGGTCAACAAGGTGGTGAAGGCAGCATTTGGCATGCTTGCCTTCATCAGACAGGGCACTGAGTACAAGAGTTGGGACGTCATGTTACAGCAATATAAGACGTTGGTAAGGCTGCACTTGGGAGTATTGTGTGCAATTCTGGTTGCCAAATTATTGGAAGAATGTGATTAAGCTAGAGAGGGTGCAGAAAAGATTCACAAGGATGTTTCCGGGACTGGGTGGCTTGAGTTATAGAGACTGGATAGGCAGGGATTGTTTTTCTGGAGTGAAGGAGGCTGAGGGATGACCTGAAAGAGATTAACAAAATCATAGGGGCATAGATAGGGTGGATGGTCATAGTCTTTTTCCCAGGTAGGGGATCTAAAACCAGAGGGCATAGGTTTAAGATGAGAGGGGAAAGGTTTAAAGGGAACCCGAGGGACAATTTTTTCCACGCAGAGGGCCGTGGGACAAGCTGCCAAAGTGGTAGAGGTGGGTACAATTACAACATTTAAAAGGCATTTGGACAGAAACATGGATAGATAAGGTTTAGAGGGATATGGGCCAAACATGGGGAAATGAGAATAACTCAATTAGTCACCTTGGTCAGCAAAAACGAGTAGAGCTGAAGGGCCTGCTTCTGTGCTGGATGGCTCAAAAACCCTATAGCCTTCATTACAGATTCTTGCTTTTAATGGCATACAAACTGGTCTACAGTTCCCTGATTTCTGTCTTCTTCCATTTTTTTTTCTAAAGTAGCGCTGCATATACTAAAATGCAGTCTATGAGAGCCACTTTTGAGTCTACGGGATTTTGCATGATGACAATGAGTGCATCCATTATCTCCATAACCACCTCCTACAAAACCAGAGGATCCAGGTCATCAGGAGAGTTATCACATTTCCGTCTCATTAACTTCTCTCATAGTAGTTTGTTTACTTACTCAAATACTAATGCTCCTCGAGTCATTTGGTCCTTGAGTCATCTGAGTTATTTTTGAGAGATTTTGTCTCCCTTTCCGGGAAGACAGAGACAAAATATTTGTCGAGTTTCTCTGCCATTTCCTTTCTTCCCATTATAATTCCTCCTGTCTTTAAGGGGCCAACAGTAATTTTAGCTGATCTTTTCCTTTTAATGCATCAATGGACGTTTCTAGAATCAGTTTTTCTGTTTCTCACTGGACTACTCTTGTATACTACTTTCCATCTCTTCATCAATACCTTTGTGCTCCTTTGCTGAATTCTGACTTTCTTCTCCTCAATCCTCATACTTAATGCTTTTCTTTTGGCAAAGTTTAAGCCTTTTCTCTTGATTTAGTACTATCTGACATCCCTTGATAGCCATGGCTGTACCTCTTTTCCATTTGTAGTATTTCTTTTGCCTTTAAACAAAATATCTGTCATGTAATCTAGATTAATTATTTAAAAGTCAACCATTACTTATTTACCATCAGACCTTTTAATAGAGCTTCTCTATCTACCATAACCAACCCACTCCTCCATAGTTTGCTTTAGTCTGATTTAATAGCCCCATTTCAAATTGATTTAAATTTTTTCATCATTATTTCAGATTTTACATTATATAGTTCCCCAAAAGGTCCTGAACAACCAGATTATCAACATATCCATTCTCATTACACAATATTAGATCTAAAATAAACAGTACCCTCATTACTTCCTCAACATACTGATCTGGAAAATCATCTCTTATAAGAATTCATCTTCAACAGCATCACTGTTAGCTTGGTTTACCCAGTCTATATGTATACCAAGGTCCCATATGATTAGAGAAACAAAAGAATGCAGATCTGGAATTAGATGAAAAACACGATGATGTTGGAGGAACTCAGCAGGCCAGGCAGCATCTGTGGAGAAAAGCAGGCAGTCAATGTTTCGGGTCAGGACCCTTCTTCATGACTGAAGATAGGAAAAGGGGAAGCCCAATATACAGGAGGGAAAAGCAGAGCAGTGATAGGTGGACAAAAGAGGGGAGGCGGGGTGGGCTTAAGGTGGTGATAAGTAGATGCAGGTAAGATAGTGATAGACAGGTGTGGGGGAAGAGGGCAGAGCAGCTCTACTGGGGGATGGGTCAAAGGTAAGGAGAGAAAGGGAAAAAAAAAGGTGAAGTAGAAAAAAAGAGATAGGCTAGGAAAGGGAAGAAGAGAAGAAGCATGGTGGGGGTTGGGGTTACTTAAAGTAGGAGAATTCAACATTCATGCATTAGGCTGCAAGGTTCCAAGATGGAAAATGAGGTGCTGTTCCTCCAGTTTGCGCTTGAAATTCTCCTAGCAGTGGAGGAGGCCGAGGACTGACATATCAGTGATAGTGCGGGAGGGGGAGTTGAAGTGACTGGCAATGGGGAGATGCATATGATTATTGTATTACCCTTGTTAAATGCACCTCTAATTTCCTGACATACACAATGGGAAACATTACAATTACTGTTTGGGAGCCAATATGCCATTTCCACCACTGTTTTCTGCCCTTGCTATGTCTTATTCTCCACCCAAATTAACTCTACTTCTTGAAATTCAGAACTAAGGTCCATCATCTCAACCCTTTTTATCCCGTATTTTAATACCAAATTCATGGATGTTCAAGATATCAGGATCATCAGTCAGTAATTCAAACCTGTGGAAAGGAATTATAAAACTAAGCTGCTCGAGAGAGGAGTTTAGAATAAATTGCCAAACTTTGAAGTTTTTATTTTTTATTGATGGGTTATGTGAATTGCTGGCAAAACCCACATTTAATGCTCATCATTAATTGCTTTTGAGAAGGTTATGTAAGCCATTCTCTTGGACCAGTAAACTCCTTCTTTTGATGGTACCAACACAATGTTGTGACAAGAACATCAAGAGAGTTCAAATTCAGCTCGAAGCGAGACTGGGGGAGGAAGGATCGCTTCCCCATCACTAACTATTATAATATTAAGATTTTTCTGAATTTGTATGTCTCCACATTTACCACTTAAGATGCAGTGAAGATGCCATGTTAAGAAAATGCAGTTAAATCAACACTGAAAAACTGCACCACAGCTAATATGCTTTTCAGTCATACAATGAACTTCATTCATCCCCCTCAACTGGTTGTACGGTGACATACCTGCAACTCTTTGACCACTGGCATCATACAACTTGCAATATTCTTTTACAACACAATAAAAGCTTTTGAAATGCAATAAAAGCTTTTAAAAACAACATTTATAGCAGCAAGGTCAAGCACCTCTTGACCACAGAACACTGCATAAAACTTCAAAGCATCCATCTCAATTCACTTCAATTCTCACAGTGGTAGAAACTCCAAACGTTTTTTCCAGACATTTAAATATCCATTGGCTGTAGCAAAATCTGTATATTCTTGTATAATGTGAGGTTTTGAGAAACATGCAGGCCATGTGCCACCTTTTGCAATGACACATAATGCTCTTTTTATGCTCATGTTATGATTTGCATCGCTGGTCACATCTTCAGATCCAAACTCTTAAATTTGTAAAATAAACTTGTGTTGAGAACAAAAATAAAAGACCTGAGTGAAATTCTAACACAAAACGTCAAAGCTCACAATGAAATGATGTGTCTATATAAGGACATCCTTTTCCATCATTTAAATAAATCTGACAGAAAACTAAGTGCTTGACCCATGAGCTCTTCACAATCCGATGCATGTCTTATTATTTCTATCCTACTATTAAGTTATTTGCTTTCAATATCTTTCAGGTTTTCCAACAGACCTCTGAAATCCATTGAAAAGGAAGGTATAGAATGATAGTGTGGTAGCCAAAAAAAAAATGCATTTATGAGTGCAGTGTTATGCAGCGACATCATTTTCAAGGTTTACATCTTTTGTATAAAACAGAATTTAAATTATATGAAACCTATTCTGCAGATTCTTGGAAAATATAAATAATCCCATGTAGTTAACTAGTCTAGTCATGGGAATCAATCTTAGCCAAAAAAATACATGAAACAAATGATTTGCTGTGGTCCAGATTCATGTGATTTTGCTCATTAGGTCTTGATCTTTACAACTCCTTTCAAGCCAGTTGAAAAAATGTTACCAAACTGTTTGCATGCCTCTTGAAACATACTGCTGTCATTTACTAAAGAACTTGACTTACTTGGAAATTGAAAACATGACCGCACCTGGAAACCAGGAGAGCAGAACTGTGTTGCTTTATTGTGTTTAATGCAGTATTCTGAACCTAATAGATATGCAGATCTAAGGCTTGGACTTTTCAGTTTTAACAGATAACAATCCAAATAAAAATCCCCAAAGAACAATTTAGGAAATTGAGAATTTTTTTCTTGTCAATAAAACTCTGTGTTGGCAATGTATTGTATAATGCCAACCATGGTATTTGCTCTGAGAATGCATCTCTCAAAAAGATGCTATTTTGCACAGACTACTGATCAATCATATGTTTGTGGATAAGTCAAAAGAATAAACTAGCCAGTGACGTGACTGGGAAAACAGTGACATGATGGACAGCAAGAGGCGACTTTGAACATGCATGCATTATTGTCAGAGGTCCTGTCATTATCAATTCAGTTGAAATCTATGAAAGAAAACCAAGTTGGTGAATTGGACCAAAGATTTTGACCAATAAATAACTGAATAACCAGCCACAAAGAGAACCAAAGATGAAAGCAAATATTAAAGTTCTGATCATAATTCAGGCCCCAAATATATTGAATTTTAAGAACAGCTCATACAAATAACAAATTGGTACTTCATGAGTTAATCAGTTCTCTGAATGGGCGAAACAAACCAATTCCAGCATTGCCATTCTCCTAGTGGTGCTTCTCAGCCTCTACATTTTTATTTGCAAGATGCCTCTGTTATATTTTAGCTTGCATGGTTGCTGTCCCATCAAAAAATTGTGGTTAAGTTTTCTTAGTTTCAGGTATTCATCATGTATCAGATGTTAAAAAGGCCAGCTGGCAAGCTGCAACACCAACACAAAACCCTGATCCACTTTACCTGAAATCTCAGATGCACACGATTTTGAACAGAAGTACAGCAACCGTCTTTTCAGACTTACTCGATCCATCAGGAATTGCCAAACGCTGCATCCGATTTGTCAATATGTTGGACACTTGCAGCAGTAGAAGTCCTTATTCATTTTTACAAGGAACAACTCCGCTGCAGAAATGGGCACACTGACCAATGCTCCGCTCCACAGCAATGCACAGTTATCACATCAGTTTGCATGTCACATATGTCCTGTTTTTCCACAGATTCTATGCCTTCTCAGCTTTCATGAACACATTCACTTCTCTGCAATCAGAAATACTGCAGTACAGTTCCTGGCATAGAACTGAGCAAAGCGACTACCCCTCCTCTTTTCAAAAGCACTACATCACAGAATCTCAAAACGCCCAACTTTGTGTGTGACAGGAATGCACAAACTGCAGCCTGCAACATCCTTGCACTGCAAATATAACTCACTGCAAATATAACTCAAACTGTCTTCAGCCTGATAGCAACAGTAAACAGTCCGATCAAATACATAACAGAAACTGCAGCGTGTAATTGCCGAGTTGTGCTGACTACCAAATATGATCTTCTCAGTTGTAGATATCCATGTCCAAACCATGGCTCTCTTCTTCCAATAGTAAATAAAAGGGTAATATATTCTCGCTTAGGACTTCACTCAAGTCCTGTACTTCATAGATTTAAGCATGGCTAAATCTAAAGTTTTAATTTTAGAATCACTTTACTCGTAATCAACCAACCCCAAATCATAGTTCCAATTTCAACAGCAATAACAATTCTTATCTGCTAAAGGTGTTTTTTTGGTGGGGTGGCATGGGAAAAGGATGGAAGACCAGATGCAATCCACTTCTCAGCAACAAATAACATTAGGTACAAGAAAACTTATGGGGGTACACCACAATGGAAGAAAAAGAAAGTACTCCTTTTTCTCCACTCATGACCTGGGATCGCCTTACAAGATCTTTTTGGACTCTGCTGAGAGGCTGAAAAATCAAACCTAACAAATCCTTGCATGCAGATTTGGCCTCTGATAATTGACATTCCTTCACTGCCTATAAAGTTCTAGCAAGCTGTGACAAAATAAACCATTGTCTGTAATTCAGTTTGGTATGTATTTAGGTATTTGAGTAAACTGTGGAAGGAACTCATCAACTGACAAACTACCCACTGCGTCAGGAACCTCCAACCACATTTGTGGAAGAATCAGCAGCTCCCACAGTGTAGCCACAGTCTGCTGGTGATGCAAGGAGCAGTTGAATCACCTCAGACTTCAGGATTTCATTTACCTGACCTCTTAGCACAATTATACTGAGGGGTATGTTTGATATAATGTTGCCTGTCTGCACCTTGTTTCTTTTACTGTTTTCTCCATAGCAAAGCACTTTCTTCAAAACTTCCCACTTCTATTCTGAAGACATTAATTTTATCAGCAGCTGACCAATACTTCAGCCAAATGGCCATCAAACAGAAGGGTGAGTCGTTTGAACTCAATCTGTTCTCATTTACAACTCACCATGTTGTTACAGGAATTAGCAGATATCAACAATGGAACCGCTTTCTTATCTATCTATGGGAGCCAAAACCATTTCAAAACTTGGATTACAATTCCAGCTGATGTCCGCAAAACACTATACAAGTTATCAAGATGACAAACATGTACTGTGTCATTTCACTCCATTCCATAAATTTACAAACAAAACTGAACACAAAGACAGCACAAGAAATTATGATTTTTTGGATACCAAACCACAACTTTGTCAGTGGTTGACTAGCCACACTGTGGAGTGCTGTGGCTCAGGACCCATCAACTCAACAGCTTTGATGAGAGGGTTGTCTTCGGCGACCCCCTTCACTGAACCATGCTTTTTGCCTATCAGCCTTGTTCATCCCACCTCCCATCCTCAGTCTCTGGCTCGCTGGTACATTGGGTCACTCTGGGAGTGCTGCATGGGGATACGGCATACACACTGCAACCAGCGAAAAAAATCAATCGGTGATTGTTTAAAATATTTTTTTTAATGAAAACTGAATGACCAGCACCCAAGAATTTAAAGATCATTTTTCAAAGAGACTTAATCCCAATACATAGAAAGCTCAGGTCAGGTACCCTGGTTCTGTATCCAAACATGCTGATAACATTTTAGTGTCACTGAAAATAGTTTGGATGGAAGCAGAAAGTTGCAATAGCAAGGTGATAGATTATGAATTGGAAAACTGCGCCAGATGGAATTCCCTGCTGGAAATTGTGAGGGGATCCACTTGGACCTGAAAAAAATCCCATCAGATATGTTCTAAATGGTGAAAACTGGGAACTGTAAAAAGCAAATGGAATGACATATGAAATCGGCAAAAGCTCAACAGGTAGAAAAAAATGCACATGGAATCGACTTATCCCTATCAGAAGGCAAAGTGATGAATGGTATGCTGGAGATGTACAAATTTCTGAGCACGTTGTAGTGTAATCCCACCAATCACACCATCCCTGTTATCCCAGGCAGCAGTGGACCATTTGCCTTTGTCTTTGGAGCAAAGGCAACACTAAATCCATATTAAATATTAGCCAATTGGGGCAACTAATACAGCTGCTTGTATTCCAACTTCATCAACACTGAAGTGAAGGTGCTCTTTTAAATTTTGTTGCTGATACTGCAAATGGAAAAACTATTACTACTTGAACTGCAGATAGTATTTTACTGGCATATTGGTCACATGTCTTGGAGTAAAGGGGTATCTTCACTAAGTTCACATTCATTAGTCTTTCTTCACAAGTGGACTGCAGTAACCATTTAACTCTAAAATGCTATATGCATCCATGGAATTTGCTTCAACGCTTTCCACAAGCCTATTACCATTCATTCTGGAAATTTGGTATTGCTTTGTTCGTTTCAATGTACAAAAACAAAATCTATACTTAACGCTTTGAACCATCGTTTTACCTCTTTAAATTTAAAATTCCATTGGAGATATGGTAAAAGTTAAATCATCATACTTATATATTGAAGGCCAAATACATTAAAATTGTGCATTATTACATCATTGCCTGTGGGGAATATGCTACACACCATGCATTTGGAAAATGGATCATAACCTTGGGGGGGTGCGCAGCACATTTTCAATAATATCTGGGCTAAAAATGTTAATTGTGAGTAGAATTTATATAGGTTCAGTAAGCATCCTACTGAATATACAACAATAAATAAGGAATGACAAAATTATGGCATTTTGGATGATTAAAATATTTGACAGGTACAATGAGGGGAAAGTAACTAATTCCCCCTTGAGATCATTGCGTCCAAATCCAGTTACCGCTCGAAAGGAGAAAGAGGTCCTTCGGGGAACTAATGAGTATATTTCCAGGAATTAGGGATTTCAGATATGGTAGATTTGAGAACATGGGATTGTTCTCCCTGGAGCAGAAGAGTCCGAGGGATGTGCTGTAGGTATTCAAATCATGTCAGTCTTGGGGAGGAATAGTTTTTCTTTACTTTAAGCTGTCAGCAAAGGGGTCGAGGACCAGAAGCCAAAGACTTAGTGATTGGCAAAAAATACAAATCTTACGTGAGGAAGAACTCCTTGTGTAACATCAAAATTAAAGTTGTTATGAGTGCTTCTTTCAGATTTAAAAGGATGGTCTATGTTCGATGATATTCGACATTCATAATGTATGGGATTAAACTGCATGCATTTTCCATAACTATTCAACTTGTGTCATGTATGCATACTTGCTGAATAAACTGGAAGGCACGGCCTGAAAGCGTGGTGGATGCTGATTCAAGTACTGCTTTCAAAAAGAAAAAAAGCTGTTAAGAATAGAGAAACAGCACTTAACTCAATTGCTCCACAAAGAGTTTGCACAGACTCCATGGGCCATACGGCCCATTTGAGTACTGCAACAATTGCTTGTTTGATTTTATGACAGAGCTGCCCAGAACAAGGGACGTAATCTTGAAATGGGAAAAGGGCTGTTCACACAAAGTGGAAATTGTGAATTCTATCCCCATGAAATTCTCAGCTGGATGGACTGTGTATTTCAAGGTTTAGATGGAAAATGAAACCAATGTTGGTATGTGTAGTTAAACCACAGTTCAGGTATAATTCAGTGTGAGAACAACTGAATGGCCTTCTCCTGCAACAACATGAGGTGCTCCAAGTTCGATTCCCCCATATTACGACAAGTGTCAAGTACATTCATACAGAAACAATCCTTTCTGTATGGAAAAGAGCACCAAAGTCAAAATGAGATTTTGCATATTGATTGATACGACATGTCAGAAGCTTTGACATAAGACTAAGATGGAAGGGTCTCAACAGCACTTGGCCCATTGATCAATCAGTGATGAGGCAAAGGATCCAAACAGCAAGTTTTGTTTCATTCTCAGAGCCGATCTACAATCATAAATTTCATAATCAGATATGGCATTTATTTAGGTCATACCCTTCTAGTTGTGACAGCTGAATGATAATAGTATCAAACTCCAACATAAAATAAAATTTTCAAAGCCCCTCATTCCATATACAGCTCTCAAATAAAAGTGTTGATTGTAGGAGTTACTTTAGTCAAACTGGTCAAAGGTATTAATAAGATGAACATCCAGCCACTGAGAATGAAGAGAAAACTTGATCCATTTCTAGATGTTATTGGCAGACTGGTAACATACTGCACTCAACTAAATAAAACTGTAGTAAATTGATTTTAACACAAAATTATTTTGTGTCATCTTACCATTTCATCAAAGTGAAATTGGAAAATAATAAATTATTATTCAATGTGCAAGAGGTTAAGGCGGGCTAAGTTTGCTAGGTGTATCCAAGAAGGTTTCTTGGAAACAGTATATAGATAGTCCAACGAGAAGGGGCATACAAGAACTTATTTTGGGAAATGAGCTTGGCCAGGTGACTGTGTTTCAGTGGGAGAACAATGATGATAAGTCCTTAAATTTTAAGATAATTATGAATAAGGACAAATCTGGACCTTGGGGAAAGTGCTCACTGGGAAAAGGCAAATTATAACATATTCGGCAGGAGCCAGGGAGAGTTAATTAGGAGCAGCTGGTTATTGGGTGAGCCCACATCTGTCATGTGGGAGTCATTTAAACACCAGCTAATCAGAATTCAGAACCAGCATGCTCCAGTAAGGAGGAAAGACAAGGATGGGCAAGGTTTGGGGACTTTGGATGATAAGGGATTTTGTAAATTTGGTCAAAAAAGAAAGGAAGCATTTGTAAGGTGAAGGAAGCTGAAATCAGACAGGGCTCTGCAGGAATATAAAGAAAGCAGGAAAGATCTCAAACAGGACATTAAGAGGGTCAAAGGGGCCATGAAATGTCCTTAGCAAGCAGCATTAAGGAAAATCAAAATGCATTTTATATAAATGTTAAAACAAGAGGGTAGCAAGGGAGAGAAAAGGATCCACTCAAGACAAAGGAGGGATCTTAGTCTGGAGCCAGAGGTTATGGGTGAGGTACAAAATGACTACTTCACTTCAGTATTCACCAAGGAAAGTACATCAAGGATAGTGAGATCAGGGAGGGGTACAGTGATCTTCTACGACATGTTGAGATCGAGGAGGGGGACGTGTTAAGTCTATTCAAGAACATTAAGGTGGATGTCACCAAGGCCTGACAGGATCTATCCCAGGTTATTGAGAGAGAGAAGAGATTGATATGGCCTTGACAAAGATCTTTGTATCCTCTCTAGCCACAGGCAAGGTCCCCGAGGTCTGGAGAGTAGCCAATGTTGTTCCTTTATTTAAGAAGGGCAATAGGAATAATCAAGGAAATTATTGGACATCAGTGGAGGGAAGCTACTGGAGAGGATTCTTCGGGATAGGATTTACTCGTTAGGAAAATCATGGCCTCATTACAGATAGTCAACATAGCTTTGTGAGGGGCACGTCACGTCTTACAAACTTGATTGAGATTTTTTGAGGAGGTGACAAAGGTGATTGATGAGGACAAGACAGTGAATGTTGTCAATGTGCATTTTAGTAAGACTTTTGACAAGGTCCCTCAAGGTAGGCTGGTCTAGAAGATTAAGATGCACTGGATCACAGTGACTTGGTGGACTGGATTCAAAATTGGCTTGGCCATAGACAATGTTGTAGTGGTACGGAGGGGTGTTATTCTGACTGGAGGTCTGCGACCAGTATTGTTCCACAGGGATTAATGCTGGGACCTCTGTTGTTTATGACATACATAAATGACTTGGTCAAAAATGTAAATGGGCTGATTATTAAGTTTGCAGAGGACACAAGAATTGGTGAAGTTATGGATAGTGAAGAAGGTCGTCAAAGGATACAGCAAGATATCGATCAGTTACAGTGGTGGGGGTAGAAATGGCAGATGGAGTTTAATCTGGACAAGTGTGAGGTCAAATGCAAGGGGAACATATACAGAAATGGCAGGACCCTTGGCAGCATTGATGCATAGAGGGATCTTGGGGTCAAAGTCTATAGTTCACTAAAAGTGGCCATGCAAGTAAATAGGGTGGCAAAGGCGGCGTATGGCATGCTTGCCTTAAATCAGTTGGGGTTACTGAGTATAAGAGTCAGGAAGTCATGTTGCAACTGTATAAAACTTTTGGAGTATTTGGAGTATTATGTTCAATTCTGGTCACCCCATTACATGAAAGATGTGGAGGCTTGGAAGGATGCAGAAGAGGTTCACCCAGGATACTGCCTGGATAAGAGAGTATTAACTATAAGGGGAAGATTGGACAGACTTGGATTGTTTTCTCTGGAGCATCAGAGGCTGAGGGGAGACCTGATAAAGGAAAAGAAAATTATGAGAAGCATAGATAGGGTGGATAGTCAAAGTTTCTTTCCCAGGGTAAAAATGTCAATTTTAGAGGGCCTAGCTTGAAGGTGAGAGAAGGAAAGTTTAAAGGAGATATGCAGGGACAAGTTTTTTTAAATAGAGAGTGGTAGGTGCCTGGAACATGCTGCCAGGAGTGGTGGTGGAAGCAGACACAATTGTGGCATTTAAGAGGCATTTAGATAGACACGTGAACATGAAAGGAATGGAGGGATATGGATCCTGTGCAGGCAGGTGGGACTTGGCATCATCGTCGGCACAGGCATCGTGGGCCAAAGGGCCTATTCCTGTACTGGTGTTCTACACTCCATTTGTAACATCAGTTTTGATTCTATTCCAATATTCAAACATCGTTCATCCAATTTGCAAGACAGACCTAGCAGAATTCTCAAATACAAAGCACAGCAGACAAATAAATTTCATTTTTGCATGATAATTTTTTTTTATTTAGATAATAAATGGGAAGTGAAATTATCCTGGACTATCAGTAAATGGAAATGGCTGATCTTTACTTTTCCCCTTTATTCACCTGTGACTACAAATGAACAGTTAACAGCACACTGACAGGGTAAAAGTTAAAAGCTAAAACTTTTTCACATTATGTAGGTTGGGTATTTATCAAGACATTCTTAAAGGCTAGCAAAACAAAGTCAGAATATCAGAATGTATGTTAGGAGTGCAGCAGGACAAATCAGAGTTTCTTCTCCAAGGTGTTCATCCAGGAGACTGCTGTTGGGGTCCTTTGCTAATAGGTTACCATTGGGCAGAAACTGATCTGGATGAGCCATTTACACAGTGTGGCGACAAGAACAGGTCAGAAGCTAAGAATCCTGTGATTAGTAACTTATCTCCTAACTCCCCAAAGCCCGTTCACTAACTGCAAGGCTAAATTCAGGAGTGTAACAGAATACTCTCCACTTGCCTGGATGAGTACAGCTTCAGCGACACACAAGAAACTCAACACCCCACAGGACAGAGTAGCCCGCTTGATAGGCACCCCATCCGCAACCATTTACTCACTCCACCACCAACACATGGTGGTAGCAGTTGCATAGTCTACAGAATGCACTATAGCAACTCACCAAGACTCCTCAGACAGCACCTTCCAATCCATGACCTCGACCAGCTAAAAAGACAAGAGCATCAAAATATTGGATCACCACCACCTGGAAGTTGTTCTCCAAGTCACACACCATCCTGACTTGAAAATACACTTTTTTCGATATTTGCAAATTAGAGATTTTCTCCAATCTCAACTACATACCTTCCCTATAAGTCCTGATAAGAACTTATTAGATGTAATTTTTAATTTGAAGCCTATGATGCTTCAATATCTAAGATTTATGGTAGATTATCAGGAATGAATAAGGTCCCTTTAAACAAAATTAAAAAACACTTGGGAACGTGATCTGCAGATTTCAATTTCTGAGGAAACTTGGAATCAAATTTTAAACTGGTTAATACTTCATCATTATGTGCACGTCACTCCCTCCTTCAATTTAAAGTGGTCCATAGAGTTCACCTGTCCAAAGGCAAGTTATCGTGTTTCTATTCAGATATATCTCCTTATTGTGACAAATGCAATAATGGAGAGGCTTCCTTAATCCATATGTTTTGGTCATGTCCAAGTTTGGAAAAATTCTGGATAGAGGTATTTCAAACTTTTTCCGTACTTTTTAAAATAAATTTTAAACCAAATCCTTTAACTGCACTATTCGGGATTGTTGGAGAAAAAGATCCAATTCTGGAGACTTCCGACTTACACATATTGGCCTTCATTTCTCTTATAGCCAGGAGGGCTGTATTACTTAAATGGAAGGAAACTATTCCCCCTACTCATGCTCAATGGTTATGGGATGTTATGTCATATCTAAATTTAGAGAAGATCCGTTGCTCTATTTCTGGATCTATTCTGAACTTTCAAATATTATGGGGACCTTTTTTGAACTACTTTCAAAACCACTGATTTGGTGCTAAATGTACAGATATTGGCCAATGTCTTTAGGATGTTACTAAACAACTTTGGTTTTGGTAGTGGGGTTAGATTTTTTAAATAATAAAATTATTCCAACTTATCAATATCAATTGATTTTTTTTTATATGAAGCATCGTGATTTCTTGTGTGATTCAATACAATCTATTTTGTAACATTTTCTTTTTTTCCTTTGTTTCATGCATTTTTGTACTTCTTATTTGAAATTAATAAAAATATTGACAAAGATAGAAAATACACCGTTCCTTCACCTTCGCTGGTTCAAAATCCTGGACATCCCTCCCAAACAGCACTTTGCGTATATCCACACCTCAAGGACTGCAGCAGTTCAAGAAGGCAGCTCACCACCATTTTCTCAAGGGCAAATTGGGAAAGGTAATCAAATGCTAGTTCAACAAACAACCTGCTGGAGGAACTCAGTGGGTCAAGCAGCATCTGTGGGAGGAAAAGAACTGTCAACGTTTTAGATACAGGGTTTCGATCCGAAACATTGACAATTCCTTTCCCCCCACAGATGCTGTTCAACCTGCTGAGTTCCTCCAGCAGATTATTTGCAGCTCCAGATTCCAGCATATGCACTCTCTTGTGTCTCCATTAAATGCTAGCTCAGCCTGCGAAGCCCACATCCCTTGAATGAATGTAATAAAAAGACTGAGTCACACCACTATAATACTATAAGAGCCTACATTCCAGCTCAGATGTGGTTGACTAATAGACTAACACATGGCAGAACAGCATTGCACATCTTCACAAACAAAAACTGCATGCAGTGATAATGATATGCTCACCCATAATAGTTGGGCAAGTCAAAAACAAAATAACACTGTGGCTTGAAATTAAAATAAAACTTACTGCATACACTCAGCAGATCAACTTTTATTTGCAGAGAAGCTTTATTGTTTCCCTTTCCACAGACACTGCTTGACCTGATTGTTTAATTTCCTGTCCATCAAGCTTGGTGGTTAAAAAAAAATGATCCAAAGCACATAATTTGTAATTATCTCCAACTCACAGAATTTTTCTGGCAAAATTGCTTCGCTTTTATTTACACAATCTGCCGTAGTCTCTTTCAAAATTTGTGTTTGCCTTTCTCTTTGAATAGACTCAGTTTTTGGAATCAATAAAATACTTTTGTTTGCACAGTTCTGTTGCTGTGAACCCAAGCATACGAATTGTCCAAATCCAACTCACTGCTTGACATAGTGTCCTCAACAAACACACTGGAAAAACATTCTGACACCATCTCCTTAAAAGAAGGAAAAGTTCAGATCTTTAGATCAATAACTGCTATCCGGCAAGGATTTGGAAACCACCTCCATCCCAACTGCACTCTACTATCACAGTTGGAAACTCTGATGCTTTGACATTTACATTTCTACATGACAAGTGAAACACAATGGACAGGAGGGACAAGCCAAAAAGGGAACTTCACAGAGAGAGCTTCGCCATTAGAAATGAGCTCATCCAGTATTTCAGCAACTCCTCCTCTGGAATTATTGAACACTAAGACCTTTCAACTCATTCTATCACAGAACTAACACACCACAGTTATCAGTGCCTATGCCCCAATCCTGGAAGCTTTAGATGAGGCCAAGGAGAATTCCACCTCAAACTTGAAGAGAAACCTGGTTGGTATCCAAAGAGAGACATTCTGATCCACCTGGTCAACTTCAACTTCCTTACTCCTTTCTTTTCGGAAGTTTCATCTTTTCTCTCCAGGGTCAGAAAGTGCTTGGAGCACAGTTGAGCCATAATGAACATTCTATTCCATCGGAGAGACAAATGCAAAACCTCATAGTAACAACCCGAGTCAAAGCATCGGCATTGGTCACAATAAATGACAATTTGTACGAAAGGCTGCAAAGACATCACATACACCGTGATGGGAACCAATGACGGTCAGACTGTTCTATCATCTCCATCAACCTGGCCCTCAACCATGAACATCAACAGAAGTGTTGCCCAAGATCAAAGTTGAAGCTCTCAAGCACTCCACAAAGGTAGCTCTTCTGAGCCAGTGCCTCTCAGGCAACTTGTCAATTCCAAAGAAAATTTTAAAAAAGCTGCAGATGCTCGGAGCAGAAAATGCTGGAAAACTCAGAAGGTCACGCAGCATCTGTGGAAAGAGAAACAGTTAACGCTTTGGGTTGGAGCCACAAAATGTCCAGTTTATGGGCTGCCCTGTATGTCACCGTAATTGGCACCTGTGAAGAGACTCTTGGCTTGTTGACCAGGAAGAACGAGGATTGGTCTGATGAGAATGACCAGCAGATCAAGGAACTGACAAACATAGTGAATCTGGATCCACCATTCAATTAGATCCACCAGTAAGCTCCACCATTCATCAAGAGAAAAGGAACATTAATGTAGGCACCTGAAAGCAGAGGTAAGGAGAAAACCCTCAACCCTCCAGAGGAGGAGAGGAGGCTCAGCAACTCATCAAGAGCCATGTTAGGTGTAGGACCTTCAGCAATGTCAATGCCACCCATGGCCCTAACACCCAAGGCCCCAATTCCATTAAGAGCCAAGATTGAGTGTGAGCAGAGATAGAGAGGCAGTCAATGCCCACAGAAAGGAATGCTTCAAAAGACCTCCTCAATCACAACTGAGTCCTTGACATCAACACACTTTATTCCATCTGTTAGCAACCCACTCAGTCTAGCCTTACCATTACTTCTGACCAACAAAAATTGTTGAGCAGGCCATATCCAAATAATACACATTGAGTACCAGGTTTCAATCCAGCAGATTTTACCAACTCAGAAAACCCATTCATCACAAGCAGATTGAGAGAAAATAAAAAAAAATCAATTCTCTCTAGCCCTTATAAATCAGAATCTATAGGACTGAAGCAGAAACAAATGAGTAATGTTCATTGAAATCCCATGAGAAGAAGTCTCACTCATAGAATAATACTAATTCATTATGTACTAGCTGATTTGATAACTGCCATCTTCCTCACTGCATAACTGTTGAGCACTCCACACAGGCATATAATGCCAAGAGAAAAATTACAGAAGCCCAGGACAAAAAAAAGTGATACCAATGTTCTGAAATGTCCCTTGGTTGCTTTACATTGATTGTTCATCACAGAATGACAAGCTTTTCATCTGTGTATGTCACCATTATACACGTGTCTAAAATATTTGTAACCTACCTTTTATTTAGCACTTGAATCAAAATGGTTCCATTAAAGGCACAGTTATTTGAATAAGTTATTTTCCTGGGATTTTGTCAAGCAACATTTCATCTGATTCATTAAGCAAGGACTATGGCTCCATGCTCATATTTAAACTCAATTTGTCAAGTTAATGGTAACCTGAAACCAGAAAGATCTTTCAAATTTAGCCTTAAGTTCTCATGAGACATTTTCCTCTTTTGAAGATGCTTTGTTTACCTTCTACAATTTGACTGGTAAAAAGATCTGATAAGGAAACTAACTGAGGTCCAACTCACTTTAAAGCAAGTAACTACATCACTGTAAAATCATTAATTGCAATATGACAATATGATCAATCACCAGACAGCAATGTGTCAAGAAGTTGTTTAAAAATTGTTTAATAGCTGGCATTATGATTATCCACGCCCACCCCCCAGAAATGTTTTAAAATCCATAGTTCACACCACATGGAGAGATATCACAAACAAAAGTCACCCAAGGTAGACTGGATAAGAATGCAAAAGCTTGCCAGTTGTCACCATGCTTTTTCATCCATTTAGCAGTGAAATTACTAATTAATGAGATGGGTTCATCAAATGAAAGCAAGAAATAACACAAACTGATGATGCTTATAGACGATTACCAAATAAAAATAAATCAGTAAATGAATCACAATATTAATATGTCTGCTGCCAACATTACAGAAGAGAACCACTCTTTGAAGAGAAAACTGTTCAGTAAGACGTCTGGTCCGAGTCCAATTTTGGTTTTAAGTAGTTCTTTCAGCAGCACAGCACTTCACTCTTACTTGGAGGAAATTCTAAACATGTAATAAAGAATACCTGCACCTTTGGCAACCTAACCAAGCTTTATCTCAGAGAAAAATCACCACAGACACAATTTGATTGATGTTCGTTAAGTTTGTATGAAACTCTTGAATCTATTTGCATTGCAAAATAGTTGACCAAACTCCTTAATACAGCTAACAGAAGCAAAGAAATATATGTGACAGATGGGAAAAGACTGATCACGTCTATCTAGCTATCTGCTAAAAATGACCAATAACATGATAGTATTCAAATATCAAGGATCCAATAAAAATTCATTTCATTCTCATTTGTGAGCTCTGACCACTTGCATAATTTATGTTTGTTTAGGAAACAAGTATCAGAGAACCTCAAATTATTTTATATGTGGCCCCTTAAGATGCTTCTGACTGCTGTGATTTGGTGGAATGTATATGGATCACTGCTTCATCTTCCTTAGTCATAAATGTACCACAAAAATTAAAGAAAGGAACAGTGGTGACATAGTAGTTAAATTACTGGACTGGAGGCCTGCACTAACAATCCAGAGACATGAGCTCAAATCCCACCAGGGCAGCTGTGGAACTTAAATTCAGTTAAAAATAACCTGGAATTTAAAAACAAAACAAAAAACAAGTCTCAGTAACGGTGAGCATGAAACTACTAGATTATTATTAAAAAAACATGTGGAAGGAAATCTGTTGCCTTTACCTATTCTGGCCTCGATGTGACTCCAGACACACAGCAATGCTGTCAACTTCCAGCTTCCCACTGAAATGGCCTAGCCTCTAGCGAATCACTCAGATGTATTATGATAGTAATGTTGAAATGAAAAAAGAATAAAACCATGAAGACTTCCTGGGATGGACCTTAGTATGGCAAAGTCACAGACAGCCCAGTCGAACTTCCAAAATCCTCCTCATAAACATTGCGATTGGTATTCCATGAATTAGTCAAGCAACAACCAGACATAGTTATATTTAGTACTGTATCTTTGAGACAACATGCCAGTCTCAGCCAATCCCTGGATACCTCCTGCCCACAGACAGGGATACAAGCATTTGGGGCGGACCTGGCAAACCTCGTGAAGTCTCACAGCATCAGATCAAATGTGGGCAAAGAAACCTACTGATTTCTGTCTACTTTCTTCCCTCATGCTGATTCATCAGCACATATCCATGTTGAACAACACTCAGAAGAAGCATTGAGAGGACTGCTGCACACAAATCTGGTGATCCTGATCTGTACAAGAAATCGAGGTATGACCTTCGGAAAGCTATCAGGGATGCTAAGAGGCAATACCGACTCAAAATAGAGTCCCTGACCAGCTGTCAGTTATGGCAGGGCTTACATGCCATACCAGGCTACAAGACGAAGTCGGGCTGCATAGCTAACAACAGCACATCCCTACCGGATGAACTTAACGCATTCCATGTGCATTTTGAACAGAAGGGAAGTGGATTGTCATCATCCACCCTGACAGCCACCAATGCAGCTAAACCTGTGATCACAGTGGAGGACGTAAGATCAGACTTCCGGAGAGTGAACACAAGAAGAGCACCTGGTCCAGATGGTGTCCCTGGCCGTGTGCTCAGATCTTGTGCTGATCAGCTGGCAGAAGTACTTGCAGACATATTTAACCTCTCCCTACTTCAAGCTCAGGTTCCCACCTGTTTTAAGAAGACCACCATCATCCCAGTACCGAAGAAAAGCAAGGTAACATGCCTCAATGACTACCGACCAGTGGCTCTGACATCCACCACCATGAAGTGCTTTGAGAGGTTGGTCATGGCACGCATCAACTCCAGCCTACCAGACAACCTGGACCCAGTGCAATTCACCTATCGCCAAAACAGGTCTACGGCGAATGCCATCTCCCTGGCCCTACGCTCAGCTCTGGAGCATCTGGACAGTAAGGACACCTACGTTAGACTATTGTTTATTGACTACAGCTCTGCCTTCAATACAATAATCCCAAATAAGCTTGTCACCAAACTCCGAGACCTAGGACTCAACACCTCCCTCTATAACTGGATCCTTGACTTTCTAACCAACAGACTGCAATCAGTGAGGATAGGCAGCAATACCTCCGGCACGATTATTCTCAACAATGATGTCCCACAAGGCTGCGTCTTCAGCCCTCTACTCTCTATACACACACGACTGTGGGGCCAGATTCTGCTCCAACTCCGTCTGCAAGTTTGCAGATGATACCACCGTTGTAGGCCGTATCTCAAACAGCGATGAGTCGGAGTACAGGAAGGAGATAGAGGGCTTAGTGGAATGGTGTCATGACAACAACCTTGCCCTCAATGTCAACAAAAGAGCTGGTCATTGACTTCAGGAAAGGGGGTGGTGTACATGCACCTGTCTACATCAATGGTGCTGAGGTCGAGAGGGTTGAGAGCTTCAAGTTCCTGGAAGTGAACATCACCAACAGCCTGTCCTGGTCAAATCACGTAGAAGCCACAGCCAAGAAAGCTCACCAGTGCCTCTACTTCCTCAGGAGACTAAAGAAATTTGGTTTGTCCCCTTTGACTCTCACCAACTTTTACAGATGCTCCATAGAAAGCATCCTATCTGGATGTATCACGGCTTGGTATGGCAACTGCTCTGCCCAGGACCGCAAGAAACTGCAGAGAGTTGTGGACACAGCCCAGCGCATCATGGACACCAGCCTCCCCTCCTTGGGCTCTGTCTTTATCTCTCACTGTCTTGGTGAAGCAGCCAGCATAATCAAAGACCCCACCCACCCAGGACATTCTCTCTTCTCTCCTCTTCCCACGGGCAGAAGATACAGGAGCCCGAAGGCACGTACCACCAGACTTAAGGACAGCTTCTACCCCACTGTGATAAGACTATTGAACGGTTCCCTTATACAATGAGATGGACTATGACCTCATGATCTACCTTGTTGTGACCTCGCACCTTATTGCACTGCAATTTCTCTGTAGCTGTGACACTTTACTCTGCACTGTTATTGTTTTTACCTGTACTACATCAATGCACTCTGTACTGACTCAATGTAACTGCACTGTGTAATGAATTGACCTGTATGATCGGTTTGTAAGACAAGCTTTTCACTGTACCTCGGTACAAGTCACAATAATAAACCAATACCAATACCAATACCAATACCAATGGAAGCAGCACATAAATATTCTGCTGTGGACAATGTCAATGCTCATTACCTGGAGTGGTGTGGTAGCACAACCACTGACCAAGCTGACTGAGTGCTGAAGGATGTAGCTGCCAGATTGGGCCTGCAGTATGCAATGAGCAAACCAACACAAAAGTATAAATCTGTTTAACTTTGTTAACTGCCAGTTGTTGGTGCATCTGTCCATGAGACCATTGGTCGAAATCGGTCTTCACACGAAGGACACCCCGACCACATTGCATGGCACTACCATTTTGTGCTCAGACAAATTCCACCCGATCCCAAGAAAACAAAACTGAGAGTATGTAATACAGCAAAGACTGCAGACGATATCTAGGCTACAGCATTGAAAGCTTACACAAGATCTACCTTTAACCAAGCTGTTGCAGCACAATTAAAACACTGTTATCTACCCAAGAAGGTAAAAAACTTAGATATGCCCTATCCACAAAGAGAAGGCCAAATCTATTTCTGCTCTTAAATTTCCTATCATTCTATTCTCAATCATCATCAAAGTGATGAAAGGTGCCATCAAATGGCACTTACTCACCATTAATCTGCTCACCAATGTCCAATTTAAGTACAATGAGAACCACTCTGTTTCATATCTCACAATAGTCTTGATCGAAACATGAACCAAAGAGCTGAATACTAGCAGTGAGGCGAGATTGATTCCTCTTGACGTTGAGGCAGTATTTAACCAAATGTGACATTAAGGAACTTGGTAAAACTTAATTCAGTTGACATTAATGGTCAAGACACTTCAATAGTTGGAGGTGTGTAACAGACAAAGGTGGTTATAGTTGCTGGAGGTCAATCATTCCAGCCATATAACATTGCTGCAGGATTTCCTCAGGCACAACCACCTCCAGTTGCTTTTTTCCCTGATAAAATCAGAGGTGCAGATGTTCACTGATAATTATACAATGTTCAATTCCACTTGCAACTCCTCAGAAAAAATGAAGGAAGCCACGTCTGCATGCAGCATACCTACACAATATTCAGGCATGGGCTAATAATTGGCAATCAACATTCACACCACAAAAATGCCAGGCAACGGCATCTTCAACAAGAAAGAGCCTTTTCTCGACAGCCAATGTCACTATCATTGTTGAGTATCCCACTATCAATATTTGGGGTTGGGGAGGTCCACAAGTGATCTTAAACTTGAATGTACCAAATACATAAATACTGTGGCTACAAGAGCAGGTCAGAGGCTGAGTATCCTGCAGCAAGTGACCTATTACCTGGCATTATCTGCAAGGCAAAAGGTAGGTGTATGATAGAATATTCTCCATTTATCCTAATGAGTGCAGCAAAAGCAACACCCAAAGCACAATACCATTCAGGACAAATCAGCCCATTCATCACCTAAAACATGAATTTTCTCCAATACCACTGCACCACGGTTGCATTGTGTGCCATTTACAAAACAAACTGCATTTATTCCCTGAGTCAGCTCCAATTCATCTCCCAAAAGAGTGACCTTTCCCAGAGAAAAGGGAAAGGACAGTAGGGGCATGGGAACATGACCACTAACAGAATCACCTTCAAATCACACACCCTCCTGTCTTGGAAATGCATTGTCTCTCTTTCCTCATCGCAGGGTCTCAGTCTTGGAGCTCCTTTCCCAACTTATTAAGGTACCTTTACCGAAAGTACCAAATTTGTTAAAGGTGGCAACTCACCACCAATCTCTGAAGGGCATTTAGGAATGGGCAATAAATGTTGGCCTAGCCAGCAATACTTACATGCCACAAAATGAATTATAAAAGAGATGAAGGATCTACAGACATTTGTCCTGATTCTATAATCTCTTCTTGTCCAGAAACCCCTATTGTCCACAAGTGTTGCTAGTACAAGAATCTAAGAAGGGGCAGGAGTTGGCCATTCCACTCCTCGACATGGCTGAGCTTCAATCTCAACATCATTTTCTTGCCATATCCCTGATTCTTCTGATATCCAGAAATCCACGGATTACTCTTGTGAATGCAATTCACGTCACAACAGCTCTTCAGTGTGTGGCATTCCAAAGATTCACCATGCTCTCATAAAAGAAATTTCTCCTCATTTTAATCCTAAATGGTCTATGCCTTTTTTTTATGACTGAGACTACTATTTCTAGATTCCTCAGCCGGGGAAACATAACCCCATCATCGACACTCCCTCCAAGGATTCTGTACACTTCAATGAGGCATCTCTGATTCTTGTAAATTCTGGGTAATGGTGGCATTGCCTACTTAAACTCTCATCATATAACAAACCTGCCATCCCAGAAGCTAGTCTGGTGAGTCTGCCACTGTACTTCTTCTCTAGCACTATATACATTTTTAGGTAAGGAGGACAAAATTGGACACAATACTCCAGGTGCGGTCACACCAAAGCCCAATACAATCATGGTATGAAATCTTCACTCTTGTCCACAAATATTCTTGCGTAAAGGCCAGCATACTATTTGCCTTCCTCATTTCTGCTGCAACTACCATGTATTAGGGTTCTTTTATATATGTATTATATACACACAGTTTAAACAGATAATACTATCATGTTTTAGATTTCAGAGACTCATGCACAATGACACCCAGGTCTCTTTGAACATCAATATTTCCCAATTTCTTCACATTCAAAAAATACTCCACTTTTCTATTTTTCTTCCAAAATGGATCTCTCATTTTTCCAATTTGTAGTCCATTTGCCATGTTAGTACTTGCTTACTCAGCTTGTCACTATCCCTCTGGAGCATACTTGTATCCTCCTTATTGCTGATGTTCCCAGCAAACCTGGATATATGGTCACCTCAGCCAAAATCATTGATGTAGATTGTAAATAGTTTCTTGATTTCTGACTTCGAGTTCAAAAAGATCTTAACATCTGTGCCAAGTCAAAATAATGTACAATAAATGTAATATTTTAAATTTAAATTAATCCTAAACCGAAACTGAGGGAGTTAATTGGACTGGCTTTGTATTGCTTTCACCTTCGTAAATAGTTTCACTTTGTAAATAGTTTGTTTTCTATCTGTTAACCCACTATCAATCCACAGATAATATATAACCCCAATTTCATATTCTTCAACTTTGGTCACCAACCTCCTGCATGAGACCTTAACTGAAAGCCTTCTGAAAATGACATGACATCAACTGGTTTCCCCCCATCTATTCTGCGAGATACATCCTCAAAGAACTACAATAGATTGGTCAAACAGGATATCCCTTTCATTAATCCATACTGACTTTGCTCAATCATTTTTTTTAATATACTGATCAACCAATCTTGTCATGCAATCCACTTCAGTATTTTCCCAGCTGTCGATGTCAGCCAACAGGATGGTAGCTCCCCATTTCCTCCCTATCTAACTTCAGACATATTAAAAGTTGCTGAGAGACAAAAGATGCATCATTTAAAGAACAGATGCCTTTTCCAATTCGCACAGCCATCACATCCATTCATTCATTTATTTTCTTGAGGATCCCTGTGCAATTTTTATTATTGTTTCTCTGAGGATTATGCGAACAGTCTTCTATAAAAATGCCACAGCATCAGAGAGATCTAATTTTCAGAAAGCCACATTACCAAACGTTACCTACACACACAATTTTGCAAGCTGATTTTGTAAATTGGTGCCAAATCATGCTCACAAAAAAAAGATTCCTCTGATCCTTTACGGATAAATACAACTGCTACATTTCTCCAGTTGTAAGAAAGGAAAATTTTAACATCTAGAGGGCAGCAAAGATGAAATTGTTGCTGAAATACTGTTATGTATATTAACCAATGATCAGAAAGATGAAAGCAATACAAAGCCAGTCCAATTAACTCCCTCAGTTTTGGTTTAGGATGAATTTGAATTTAAAATTTCGCATTTATTGTACATTATTTTGACTTGGCACAGATGTTAAGATCTTTTTGAACTCAAAGTCAGAAATCAATGACTTCAGCTGAAACACGTCATGACTCCTTGGAGGGGAAGCCTCATCACCTTCACTTGACATGACATTCAACTTGCAACCTTCAAAGTATTCAATGGACCCATTTAACCTTGAGGGTACAATGTAAATCTGCCAAGCCCCATTTCAGGAGGATATTATTCTGCCTTCTCAAAGTGTAATATATTTCACTTGTTTGCAGAGGGATATGGCCTCATTTGTACCAAGCCATACACACAGCTCTCTTGGGGAAGTTTTAATCTCAGTCAGTCAACGTGAATGGGGTTTTGTCTGGACGCAACCTGAATTACAGCTGCAGAACTAAGGACTGTTTATACAATGTAAATGCTTCCTTGGTTTCTCTGTGGATTTATGTTTAAAAATTCCTCTGACCATTCAGATTTCCAAGAACAAGTTTAACGTTGGGCTACTGACACATTTGAGAGTTGAAGAACTCCAAGAATAGCTGCAATCAAAGCAGAAACCACAAGTTATGTGGTCACCTAAAAAGTCATTTTAAAAACACTGAAACCCAAACTTTATTGAACAAACAAAGCCACCAATGGATGGATAGAAATATAATAAGCGAAACTTAAATGGAATTAGCAGAGTTTTGCTCTGTATAACACTGCTTTGTAAATGATTCTTATTAACATATGTGTAAGCTCTCACAATTACACATACAACACTTGAATCAGCATTGTGCCTTTAATTATGAGAGCTCACAAACACACTTTGACTTCATTTGTCGGCACAAAGACACACCATGGAGATTTCAGCATCTGAAGACACCTGCATTGGAGTTGGGCAGAGACAGCAAAGGGTACAGCCCTTGTAACCAAGAAAACAGCCCATGAGCAGATCAGATGATTTGACCCCAATTGTTAAAACATGCATAGTTTTAAGAAACACATTTATGATAACCTGATGCATTCTCTTCCAAATAAAACAAAATGCACAACCTAGTTTCCCATTTTAAAGTAAAAGTAACTTTAGATTAAATATACCTTTTAAAAAAGCTGTCAATTTACACCTCAATTTGTACAATTTAATGAAAACTGTACTTAATTATATATTCATGCCCCACCATACTAATTATCTCATGCCATCCCAATAAAAGTCTCCTCCCATTATCAGTTTGAAATTGGCAGCTGGCAGGTGCAGTGACTACTTGCCCGAGAATGGGAATTCATCCAAACAACTTAAACTTAAGTATCACAGTTATATAGTGTGAAGACCTGCAATGCAAATTCAATAAGTTCATCAACCAATAACACCTGAAGTTCCCTAGCAGCACAATATTGTGAAAAACATTATGTTTTAAAATAATATGTTATTATTGATCCTTTGCTAGCAAGTGTGTGAAGAGCATTTTCCAGTTTGTCATCCAACAGATGCAGTTTCAACAGATCAATTTCATGCTTCAGATACTTCAACATGTGAAAAATGCTAATCTGTGGCCAAAATACCCCTCTGGAGCAAACACAGCTCCCATCTGCTCATCACAGATGTAACTGAACAGTGACTCACAATCTTTCCGTATGGCTTGAATGGATACTAAGCACACTGGAGAACTAGTGCACCACAGTACACAATGTTACATCTCATGATTAATCTTCTGCATACTGATTTAGCAATTTGACCAGGTACAAGTTTTTTCCCCAGTACATGCATGTCTACGCATGCTCCTTCCACAGGTCAAATGGTCTGAAATGAAAGCCAAAGCAAGAAATTCAGTACATCCACGTAAAAGCAGCAAGCACAAATCATAACTAAGAGAAAACCTTCAAGCAGAAACATTTGCCAGCATCTAAATTCATGTGATTTTTTTCTGCAAGTACTGTGGCCTGAGCAAGATTATAGAACAGTGAGAAAAATGAGATGAGGTGACTCCATTTGAAAACTGAAAAAGACCTGCTTTGGAATTGTGCCATAAACTTAATTTATCTTTACAGCTTTTTCATCTCCATGCCATTCCCTCCACATGCAGCCGAGAACTAAATCTGTCTCTCTGCAACTCCTGTTCCAACTGATCAACACTTGGTTTTAGTTTTAAATTTGAACAGTTTTTCAACGTTTTGATCTAAAGACAATTTTCAGGAGCACATGAGAAAGGGAAGAACTACTTGAATTTGGCAAATACACAATAAAATTGAAATCTCATCCCATCAATGCCAGCAAATCCTTTTCTACTCGATCCTTACTTATATATAGCCTTCATGTTAAAATAAATTTAATTAGACTCCAAAGTAGCATACAATATTTTGCAACAGAATACAGCAGTTTACAAAAGCCAAGCATACAGATCAGAATTCATTGCCTTTTATGTAACTGATTTCCAATAGTAACAAAAAGTGCTTTTCTGCAATAGAAGAATGGTGATCATATGAAAGTCACTGTGATACAATTAAAGAACATGTCCTCTAAAAATGGAAGTGTAAGCAAGTACTTTCTGTGATCAAACAAACACACAACTGCTTATGTCTGAATTGGTGAAGCTCACTGCTCAAGACACTTATGCAAAATAAAATTAGAAGTGCTCAAGATTAAGCAACATTCATCAACAGAACCAAAAGCTGTACATTTCAGTAGTAAACCCTGCCTCCGAACTACATTGGTAAATCTGACAAAAGGCCACAATTGAAATACCTTGTACCTCAGATACAATCTGACCATCTGTGCATTTCCAGCATTTTCTGCTTCTTTGCTTAAAGCAGCCAACTGCAGTATTTTGGTTATAACTTATTGCTAACATACTGATGGTTCTCACCTTCGCATGTTTCTGCTGTTATCATAAATGAGGGGACCAAATTAATTGGCCAGCAACCTGTGTTCAATTCCTGCCGCTGTCTATAAGGAGTTTGTATGTTCTCCCTGTGTGTCTGCATGGGTTTCCTCCAGGTGCTCTGGTTTCCTCCCACATTCCAAAAAGATGTAGAGGTTAGGAGTTGTGGGCATGCTATGTTGGCGCTGGAAGAGTGGCGACACTTGCAGGCTGCCCCCAGCACATTCTCAGTAACGACGTACACGTGACTAATCAATAAATATCTTAAATATCTTGCTTCTACAGTCATCTTCCACAAGAAATGTGAATATATTCCATCCTTTTATCCCACCAGTCACTCTCAAATAATGTCAACATTTGTCCAACACAACTGCCTTGTATAAAATCATTTTAGACTTGGCCTTCGAGATGTTCTAATATTGCTTCCGGCACAATGAATTCGGCATTTTGCTAACAACAAATGGTAGACCAACTGGTCTGCTTTCTTTTGTCCTCCTTTCTCAAGGAGTGATGTCATATTTGCAATGTCCAATCTAGGGAACTTTGGAAGATCATCCTCCTCCAGTACCTACACGGGTTGCACTTCACTTACACGGTTCACAAATTGTCTATTCACTCACAGACTACAGATCATCTTTAATGGCTTTTCTTCCTGCTTCTCACACCATCTGATTTTCTCTAACCATTTAAACCTGATCCCCTCCTATTCCCCATTAACACATCACCAATCAACAATAACATTCAAAAACACACCAACAATTTCTACATGCATGCTGATGACAGACGCCACCTTTCTCGACCTGTCTGCTGTCACTAAGTTGTCAAACACTCTGTTTGACATGCAGCAATGGATGAAAAGATATTCCGTCCAATTCAAAACTAGAGTTGCCAAGGCCATGGTGTTTACCAGCCATCAAAAACCTTCTTCCCCAACCACATCCTCTTTTCCTCTCTGTGGCATATCTGAAACTGAATAAGACTGCTTAAACTTTAATGTCACATCTGACCCTGTAATAAGGTTCAGAAAACTTATCTCAGCCATGAAGGCAGCATATTGTTATCTCCATAACATCATCCACCTCCACTAATATGCTGCTAAAATCTTCACCAATGCTTTATACCCAATTCTTGACTTGCCAATACACTCCTGGTCAGCCTCCTTCATTCCACTCTCAAATTCCATGAAAAAAATTCTGTGACCCATACTGACTTGTACCAAATCCTGCTCATCCATCATTCTTGGATTGCTTATCAAATGGTCAGTATTAATCAGAAATGCTTTCATTTCAAAATACTCACTTTTCCCCCACACTCTTCCATGGTTTTGTCTCTCCCCATCTCTATAATCTCCTCTTAACCCTTCGAGGATAGAATGGTAATCCAATTTTGCCTTCTCATATTTAATTCTTCCCGCTACTGGCTGTCAAATCTTCAGACATCAAAGCCTTAAACCTCCAGAATTCCCTTCCTAACCTTTCTACCTCTCCACCTTGCTTTCCTCTAAAGACCCACTTTAATACCTGTTTACATCTACCTGAATTCTATCAGCGTCAAAGTGGCTTTGATAATACCACTGTAAAACAACTCAAGTATTCTGCTATATTGAACTTGCTATATAAATGTAGTTTTTAAATTGGGATACCAAATGACTTTCAGAGATCAATCTCAAAAAGATTATACAACTAAATAGAATAAATGAAAGTAAGAGTGCTCCTTAGTTCCACAGGTATTAATGGCCTTATCACAGTGCTGCAGTAGTCAACTTTCATGTCAAGTGCAATAATATGACTCAAGCAAGGATCAGTTCATCAAAGTCTTGCAGGCACCACTGAAATAATATGCATTAAGTAAAAACAGATCAGATACAGTGAATATTACACAGATCCTAATTTTCTTAAACTAAGGTGCTTCTGAATCCAAAGTGAGAGAAAGTGTGGCTAGAATACAAAGTCACTGATGAAATGTTAGGTTGTTGGGAGCAGGTTCCAGGAGATTCTACATCACAAGATCACAAGACAAGGGAGCAGAAGTAGGCCATTCAGCCCATCGAGTCTGCTCCAAAGAAAAGGAAAAAAGAAAAAGAAATGTGAAATTGGGGGGGGCCAAAAAAAACCTAACCCCAATTTCCGGCCTTATCCCCATATCCCTTGATACCCCGACTATTTAGATATCTATCTATCTCTTGCTTAAACGCCTCCAATGATCTGGCCTCCACTGCTGTACGTGGCAAGGAATTCCGCAAATTCACCACCCTCTGGCTAAAGAAATTTCTCCTCATCTCTGTTTTAAACCTGTACCCTCTAATTCTAAGATTGTGCCCTCTGGTCCTGGACTCACCCACCAAGGGAAACAGCTTGACCACATCTACTCTGTCCAGTCCTTTCAACATTTTAAATGTCTCTATGAGGTCCCCTCTCATTCTTCTGTACTCCAGTGAGTACAGTCCAAGAGCCGACAAATGTTCATCATACGTAAGCCCTTTCATTCCGGGAATCATCCTCGTAAATCTCCTCTGAACCCTCTCCAACATCAGCACATCCTTCCGAAGATATAGGGCCCAAAACTGTGCACAGTATTCCAAATGAGGCCTCACTAGTGCCCCGTAGAGCCTCATCAACACTTCCTTACTATACCTCTATACACTATACTATACCTCTATACACTATACCTCCAGAAACGAATGCCAACATTGCATTCGCTTTCTTTACCACCGATCTGACCTGGTGGTTAACCTTTAAAGTATCCTGCACGAGTACCTCCAAGTCCCTTTGTACTTCTGTACTTTGAATTTTCTCTCCTTCTAGATAATAATCTGCTCATATATTTCTGTTTCCAAAGTGTACAATGGCACACTTCTCAACATTGAATCTCATCTGCCATTTCCTTGCCCATTCTCCTAAACTATCTAGGTCTCTCTGCAACCTTCCTGTCTCCTCAATACTCTCTACTCCTCCACCTATCTTGGTGTCATCCACAAACTTAGTCACAAAACCATTTACTCCATCATCCAAATCGTTAATGTTAATGTAACGAGGTAAAAAGAAGCGGCCCCAACACCGACCCCTGCAGAACACCACTAGTAACCGGTAGCCAACCAGAACAGGATCCTTTTATTCCCACCCTTTGCTTCCTGCCAACCAGCCAATGCTCCACCCATTCTGTTATCCTACCTGTAATTCCATGACCTCTCATCTTATTAATCAGTCTCTTGTGCGGCACCTTGTCGAAGGCCTTTTGAAAGTCTAAATACACAACATCTACCGCCTCTCCCTTATCCACCCTACCTGTGATTTCTTCAAAAAACTCCAATAGGTTGGTCAGGCAGGATCTTCCCTTCACAAAACCATGTTGGCTAGGACCTATCTTGCCTCGCACCCCTAGGTATTCCATAACCCCATCCTTAAGGATCAATTCCAATAACTTTCCCACCACTGACATCAGACTAATAGGTCTGTAATTTCCTTTATGCTGCCTCCCACCTTCATCTGGTCACCAATCATTATTGCACACGTTCAGTGTTGGTTAAGCACGCAAAAGGAAATTTAAGAAATAAGTCACACCAAGCTGCTTAGAAACTAGTTTTTTTATATATATACTCTACTTTCAAAAATGTGGTCCACCATGAAAGAGTAATACAATGAAATAAAATGCAGCCCAAGCACAAAAGAATACATTGGGAAAAGCCATGAGAGAAAGGCGACTGAAGGTTAAGAGGCACAATTATTCAGAAATAAGAGCTACCGCCCACCCTCCACCGCAGACCCCCTCCCCAAACTCCCATAAGACCCCTCCCACCATCACAGTAGCTCTTGGCAAACATACAGCCAACTGTTTATGAACCATCTTAAGTATTCCTCAGCAGGAAACTGGTCTGTACTGCTCCTAAATAATGCACAGACAAAATACATACACATGTAATCCTTTCACTGGCCTAAACAACTACTTCTCTGCAGTCCCCTAGGATGAACTATGACTTAAAATTTTGAGGATCAATTGCACTGAAACACCACTGAAGGTAGAAATAAACCATTGTCACGAGACAGCTGCAGTTTGAAGACCACACTCCAGACCTCCACAGGTCATCCAAGCAAGGTCAAACAAATATAACAAAATTCAGATGAAAGATCAGCAAGCATAACCAGCATGACTGAAAACACAACTCTCTCTGATGGCTTTAAGTGTTCTAACTGACTTGAACTGAAACAAAGCTGAGAATTATTTAAGACCAGTGTTCTTTAAATTTATCAGAGAAGTGTTGATATTAAGTACTGAGTGCAGATCCTTGGAACCGTCAGATAGAGCAAGAAATATTAACCCACCTTTTCTCTTCAAGCACACACAAACTAAATTTGCATTCAATCCTCGAGCATGTACAACAAAATCACAGCTAATCTGTGACAGAAAGCCTCCTTAACTGGTTCAGCTGTCCAGTTAACTCGTTTGGGAAAAAGAGTAAACATAGTTTGAATCAATGACTTAAGTAACATTCCCACATTTGCCACACTTTCTCTGGCTCACTTCAAATACGGAACAATCAACTGGAAAACTTTGAACTATATTTGAAGGTCAACAAATCTTTTTATCATGTTGGCAAGGTGGTATTTTTGGGATGCAGCAAGAATTAGTATGGAGCCTTTAGCTATCTACAATCCAAATTAATGATTTAGATGGAAATATGGAGTACACGATATCCAAGTTTGGTGATAATAAGCTAAGGGGGAAATTGAGCTACGAGGAGGACAGAATTGGAAAGGGGTGTAGACGGGTTAAAAGAAAAAGGTGGCAGATAGGGCATAAAGTAAGAAAATGAGAGACACTAATGGGAAAAACAGAAAAAGTCTTTTTTTTAAACAAAAACTTGGTGTACAAAGGAACTTTAGAGGCTTGTGATAAAACACAGAAAGTTAACATGCAGTGAAAGATCAAAAAAGTGTAGATGCTGGGAATCTGTAGGAAGAGTTACAGTGTTAACGTTTCAGGTTGAAGACTCTCCATCATTGGAATTGGTTTATTTTTGTCACATGTACTGAGATACAGCGAAAAGCTTATGTTGCATACTGTTCATACAGATCAATTCATCACACAGTGCATTGAGGTAGTACAAGGTAAAACAGTAACAGAATGCAGAATATAGTGCAACAGCTACAGAGAAAGTGCAGTGCAGGTAGACAATAAGGTGCAAGGTCATAACGAGGTAGATTGTGAGGTCAAGAGTCCATCTTATCGGACTAGTGGGGGCAAAAGAAATTTGGCATGTCCCCTTTGACACTCACCAACTTTTATTGAGGCACTATAGAAAGCATCCTATCTGGATGCATCACGGCTTGGTATGGGAACTGCTCTGTCCAGGACCGCAAGGAACTGCAGAAAGTTGTGGACACAGGCCATCACATCACGGAAAGTAGCCTCCCCTCCATGGACTCTGTCAAAACCTCTCGCTGCCTTGGTGAAGCAGCCAGCATAATCAAAGACCCCACCCACCCAAGTCATCCTCTCTTCTCCCCTCTCCCATCAGGCAGAAGATACAGGAGCCCGAGGGCATATACCACCAGGCTCAAGGACAGCTTCTATCCCACTGTGATAAGACTACTGAACAGTTCCCTTATACGATGAGATGGACTCTTGACCTCATAATCCACCTTGTTATGACCTGCACCTTATTGTCCACCTGCAATGCACTTCCCTGTAGCTATGACACTTCACTCTGTATTCTGTTATTGTTTTTACCTTGTACTAGCTCAATGCACTATATAATGAATTGATCTGTACAATGGGTATACAGGACAAGTTTTTCACTGTACCTCGGCACAAGTGACAATAATAAACCAATACCAATAGTGAACTGTTCAATAGTCTTACAACAGCGGGATAGAAGCTGTCCTTGAGTCTGGTGGTACATGCTTTCAGGCTTTTGTATCTTCTCCCTGATGGGAAAGGGGAGGAGAGAGAATGTTGGCTGCTTTACTAAGGCAGTAAGAAAGAAAGACAAGGTCCATGGAGGGGAGGCTGGTTTCCATGATGTGCTGAGCTGTGTCCACAACTCTGCAGTTTCTTGCAGTCACAGGCAGGGCAGTTGCAAAACCAATGGTGCATCGATAAAAATTGGTAAGGGTCAACAAAGATATGCCAAATTTCTTTAGCTTCCTGAGCTGGTGAGCTTTCTTGGCTGTGGTGCCTCCATGGTTGGACCACGACAGGCTATTGGTGACGTTCACTCCCAGGAACTTGAAACACTCAACCCTCTCTACCTCAGCACTGTTGATGTAGACAGAAGCATGTGTACCACCCCCTCCCCTTCCTGAAGTCAATGACCAGCTCTTTTGTTTTGCTGACATTGAGAGAAAGATTGTTGACATGACACCCTGTCACTAGGCTCTCTGTCTCCTTCCTGTACTTGACTCATCGTTGTTTGAGATTCAGCCCACTATGGTGGTGTCATCTGCAAACTTGTAGATAGAGTTAGAGCAGAATCTGGCCAAGCAGTTTTGAATGTATAGCGTGCAAAGTAGGGGCTGAGCACACAGCCTTATGGGGCACCAGCGTTGAGAATAATCGTGGTGGAGGTGTTGCTGCCTATCCTTACTGATTGCGGTCTGTTGGTCAGGAAGTCAAGGATCCAGCTGCAGAGGGAGGTGTTGAGTCCCAGGTCTCGGAGCTTGGTGATGAGTTTGCATGGAATTATAGTATTGAAGGCGGAGCTGTAGTCAACAGACGATAGTCTAACATCGGCATCTTTACTGTCGAGATGCTCCAAAGATGGGTATAGGGCCAGGGAAATGGCGTCCACCATAGACCTATTTAGGCAGTAGGCAAATTGCAGTGGGTCAAGGTTGTCTGGGAGGTTGGAGTTAATGGGTGCTATTACCAGCCTCTCGAAGCACTTCATGATGGTGGATGTCAAAGCCAGCGGGTGGTAGTCATAAAGGCACGTTACCTTGTTTTTCTTAGGTACCAGGATGATAGTAGTCTTCAAGCAGGTGGGAACCTCAGATTGAAGCAGAAAGGAGGTTAAAGATATCTGCAAATACCCCCGCCAGCTGATCTAGCAACACAGTCAGGGACACCATTTGTGACAGGTGCTTTCCATGGGTTCACTCTCCGGAAGACTGATCTTACGTCTGAATGGTGACTATAGGCTCAGGTGCATTGGAGGCTGTCGGGATGAGTGGCGACATACCAATCCCCTTCTGTTCAAAATGAGCATAGAATGTGTTAAGCTCATCGGGAATCCACATACAATTTCAGTTCTGTAGGTTTTGTGGGCCAACTGCTGTTTATCTTTATTAACTGCCTTAGATTCTCCCCTGATCAACTGTATTGTGGAGGGTCATGGCTGTCACATGACAACACTGCCCCTACCTGGTTGGAAGACACACCACTGTCAATCAAAGTTTGGCTCCACCCCACCCATCAGTGCATACCTGACCATTGGTCCCTTCAAGCACCTTTTACTAGGCCTCGGGCCATTGGCCTGTTTGAAGTACCTGGGCTGGATGCCCCAGCCCTCCAGCACTATAAAGAGTGCCACATGTGCTTGGTTTTGTCTCTTTTGTCTCCGAGGGATGCCTTATAAGTAAGCTGTGCACTGCTTAATAGAGTTAGGAGCATCTGCTTCATTCCAGGCCGAAGAATGGCACCAGAGAAATTAGTTCGTATCCCTGGTAGCATAGAGCCATGCCTGCACTGAGTCAAGGGGTGGCAGGTGTCGTATTGTTTTTCTTTGATTGCATGTACCCAGTTCGGTGGTGGTGGGGTGTGTGTGTGTGTGTGTGTGTGTGTGTGTGTGTGTGTGTGTGTGTGTGTGTGTGTGTGTGTGTGTGTGTGTGTGTGTGTGTATTTTACCCTGTTGCAATTCTCCCACACTCGCTATCACCGGTGTGTGTGTGTGTGTGTGTGTGTGTGTGTGTGTGTGTGTGTGTTGCCCCCAATACCTTTTCCCCGCGTTTGTCTTTCTAAATAAAATCCTTTCCTGCCAGACTGTGTACAGAGTCCTTGTCCTTCGAGACCTCGAATCTGTTTCACAACATCAACCGAGTCCCAAATTCATAATTTTTATTTTGGATTTCAAGATTTGGCATCTGCTGTACTTTGCTTTTGTTCAAATTACATTTGTTCTTGATAGTCATGAAGAGAGTATCCCACACTCAGTTAGATCCACACAAATTTCCTTTGGACAAATAAAGCTCAATGTTTTAAATAATGACCTTGATTGATTTGCAGCTCATTTACAGAATGAGCTTGATTGAAACTGAGCCTAAAATATTCTCAAACATATCAATTAGTTTTACTGAGATGACAAAAAAATGTTCTAATTAGTTTTATTGTGTACTTTCCCACGCAGAGTTTAGATCCATAGATTTTCTAAATATACTTGTTTTTCTCTCGCAGTGCCAGACCCCAACCCATGAACATTAAATAAGCTGCATCTGTTTTCCATTCCCACAATATTACACAGCTATAAATGATTTCTACACAGAAAATAAAACAGCAATGTATTTAAGAACAGAAGAAATAGAAGCAGGAGTAGGCCACTTGGCCCTCTGAACCTGCTTGTCCATTCCATGAGACCTTGGCTGACTTTCTACTTTAACACAATCGGCCAACCGTGTCCCCATTTCCCTTGGTGCCTCCAGTATCCAAAAATATATCGATCAATCAGAATCAGATTTATTATTACCGACATATGCCATGAAATTTGTTGTTTTGTGGCAGCAATACAGTGCAAGACATAAAGACATAAAAATCAAGTTACAGAAACAAAATAGTGCAAAAGAGGAATAACGCAGTGTTCATGGGCCGTTCAGAAATCTGATGGCAGAGGAGAAGAAGCTGTTCCTGAAATGTTGAGTGTGGGTCCTCAGGCTCCTTTACCTCCTCCACGATGGTAGTAACGTGAAGAGGGCATATCCCAAGTGGTGAGGGTCCTTAATGATGGATACTGCCTTCTTGAGGCACCGCCTCTTGAAGATGTCCTCGATGACGGGGTGGGCTGTGTCTGTGATGGAGTTGGCTGAGTCTACAACCCTCTACAGCCTCTTTCGATCCTGCACATTGGAGTCTCCATACCAGGTGGTGATGCAACCAGTCAGAATGCCCTCCACCGTGTATCTGTGGAAATTTGCAAGAGTCTTTGGTGACATACTAAATCTCCTCAAACTCCTCTTGAAGTAGAGCCACTGGCATGCCTTCTTCGTGATTGCATCAATTGGTTGGGCCCAAAATAGATCCTCTGAGATGTTGACACCCAGGAACTTGAAGCTGCTCACCCTTTCCACCACTGACCCCTCAATGAAGACAGGTGTGTATTCTCCCGACTTCCCCTTCCTGAAGTCCACAATCAATTCCTTGGTCTTGCTGACGTTGAGTGTGAGGTTGTTCTTGCGACACCACTCAACCAGCCAATCTATCTCACTCCTGTACGCCTCCTCATCGCTGTTTGAGATTTTGCCAACAACGGTGGTGTCATTGGGTCTGCACAGCCCTCCAGGGTAGAGAATTCCAAAGATACACCACTCTCAGGATGCAACAAGCAAAGACAGCATCTAGTCAATAATCTATGAAGAATCAAGGATGAAATGCAGGAATTTAACACACTGACAAAACCTTGAATGCATGCCAGGCATTCAGGGAGATAATGTGGGTTAAGAACAAATATGTACTCATTAAAGGAAAAAGGGGAGCTTCCAATTAGAAAGCTGCAAGACTGTTGAGTAACATACACAACAGGATAAAGCATAAAAACAAGCTAATGATTAATATTGAGGACTCAACGCATGGAAAGCCTTGTCATGGTGTACAAGGTGTAGGAGGATTGAAAATAAGAAGAAAATTAGGAAGGCAAAGACAATGCATGACGAAAACAAATTGGCAAATAAAATCAAGAAAAGCCCCAAGATATTCTATGAATACTTAAAGGGAAATACAGTTACAATGGAATGAATCAGCCCCTTTTCGATTTTAACAACAAACTGAGTCTGAAGGCAGAGGCATGTGAATATCCTCAATGAAGATTTTGCCTGTCTTCATGAAGCAGGAGTTGACATAAGCATTTACACTGAAGAAGAATGTGAAGTATTGTAAATGATAAACACAACAATATATTCAGGGATCTGGCATGTTTAAAAGTGGATAAAATTGCCAGACCTGAATAAAATCTGAAAGCAAGGGAGGAAACAGTTCTGAGACTGCATCATCTTCTGTGCTTTTCACAGTGCTGAAGGACTGAAAATGTACTGACACAGGACCATTGTTTAAAAGTGGAGAAAGGTATAAGACTGAGTCAGTCTGAGATTGAGTGATCAAATTGTTAAAAAAGTATGAAGGGCAGCATAAATCAGCAGTTACATGCACAGGATAGTTAGATCTTGTCTGATGAACAATTGAATTTAGAATCAAAAGGGGTGCTGATGACGATAAGTATATGTAGATTTTTGACATTGCAGATTGATCAAGAAAGTAAAAACCCTTGAGATCCAAGATAAAATGCCAATTTGGATTAAAAATTAGCAGAGTATAAAAATAGTCAATGGAAATTTCAGTAATTGAGGGTTTATGTGGTGCGCATGACCATAAATATATATGAATAGGACTTCAATGCAGGGACCACAATTAAGAAATTAACCAATGATATCAAAATTAGCAGTGTACTCGATAGTAAGGAAGTATGCTCCAGAATATGGGAAGACAGCAATGGATTGGTTCGGTTGGCACAAATGCATTTGAGAAGGGCAAACAAGGGAAAGCAATACCTGATAAATGGTAAGATACAAAGAAATGAACAGATAGATCTTGGAGTGTGCCCACAAATCCATTAAGATAGCAGGACAGATAGATATGGTGATCAAGAAGGCATACTGAAACTTTATTTTGGAAAACTTTACTTGCGAAGGCACAAAATACAAGAACAAAGAGGGAACTCATAAACAGGGCTTGGCTACAGCCAGAGTATTGTGTGCTCTTATGATTACTCACTACCATATGGAGAAAGTTGATTGCACAAGACAATGTAGAGGAGGTTTAAGAGGATGTTGCCAGACCTGAAGCATTATAGTTACTAAATGAGACTATCAAGACTCAGGTAATCTTCTGAGAAATGAAGACGGAGGCAAGATTTAACTGAGGTTTATAAATTTGTGAGAGGCTGAGAGGCAAACAGAAAAGGACGTATTTCTTTTAGCAGACAGATCATTAGGTTTAAGTTAATTGGCCAGTGGTTTAGAGGGGAGTTGAGAATAAATTACTTAGCTCAACAAGTGGTTGGGATCTGGAACCCACTGCCTTCAAGGTAGAAACCCTCACGACATTACAAAAAGAGTTCCTGGATGAGCACTTTAAATGTCAGAACCAATCTAGTTTTAGTGAAGTAAGATCAACCTAGTAGGATTACACAATGTATCATGTGGCTACCAGATGTGCAGAACCTTTCTGTGATTCTATATTCAATACACCAGTGCCTGTCCATTAAGTCTACAAAAGCACATTACCCCAACCCCAAACTACTTTCAATAAAAATGTATGATTTTGAAATTCTTCCATTTCTTCTCAAATGACAGGTATACCTACAGCTCTGCTCATAGATGCTAAATGGGCACTTTCATTAAGTGAGACAATTTCTACTGTGGGCTTAATTCATACCTAAATCAATTTAAAAGGTTGTCCACCAACAGTACCACAGTAGTAAATCAATAACAAACACCCATATCGTAAGTTTGTAGAATTTGAAGTTTGGCAAACAACTGATACTTATTTAGCCAACACATTCTAAATAACGAGTGCTTAAAGTAGGTCAACCCTACACTATATCTGTGAAATCTAAGCACAAATAATTTACATGTTAACCTTTTGACAGTTCATGACTCACATTATTCTTTCAAGGTTGCTTTCTTTCAATCTGGTTCAATTTATTTTTGACCATTCCACTCATTTTGTTTTACACACACACATACACACACACACACTTTTGTCAGAAATAACATCCATGCATGTAAATACATTTTGAGAGAATTATAACCATTAAACCAACCTAACAAGGCAAAACAAAAATCAAGATTAAGCTAAGGAAGACTTAAATCACTTAAATGTCTCTGACAATGTCTTTAAGTACTGAATATAACATGAAAACCCAATGTGGTTACATATTAAATTGCATGCAACTGGAAATCCAACAAACTTCCATTTCTTTACATTTAATTGATATACTGTATTGTGGACTCAAGAGCCATGCATTACCCATCCAACTCATAACTGAGGGTTTTCAATGCCTGATCCATTGCTGTCAGAAATTGGCTATGATATATGACAACAATCCACAATTCATCATATAAACAGTTGTTATTTTTCTCTCTACCAATCTCTCATGAAAGATCTTTACCAAATTTTTAAATCAATGAAGAATTGGTCATCTAGAAAAGTGTCCAAATAGTGGCAAGTGACTGCTCAAGAGGAACAGTGACAATTAGAAATGCAGATATTATTGAAAGTATATTAGGTGGATGACAGACAGCAGTTCCATCAATGTGATTCTTGCCTGGTCTTCAGCTTCCCTGGTGCCAAGGTAAAGGACATGATGTAAAGGATACCAAACTTTCTACAGAAGGTGTGGGGAGGACCCAGAATAAATGGTATGGTTTGAGCATGACACAAAGAAAATCAGGAGAAGTAGAGTTAAGATCCCACAGTCAGATTCTCAGGAGTTACTGAAGTATTTGGAAAGTAGATGCACAAGGGACTATGCTCAGTTCCATGTGTCAGCGAGCTCAAATAGAAAGCACATTAATATTTGGCTAAAGATGATGCAGAACTGAGTGCTTTATATTCTTGGGGCATTGGGACCAGTTCAATTATGGGTGCATTGCATCTTGACAAGACAAGGATCAATGTCTGTGCAAAAAAAGGTTCCCTCATGTTGTTGGAAGGGTTTAAACTAAAATGTCAATGGGACAAGCACCTGCATCTAGCAGTAGAAAAGAGGAATAAGGGAGTGTTAAATAGCAGCAGAGTTGGAAATGCTTCTTCATTAGGTGAGAGCATAACAGAGAAGCATGAGGAGTAACGCAGAACCTTTAACTGAAGGAGGAGAAATTTGACCAAGATGCAATGGAACCAAATATCTGTACAAAAACTGAATAAGAATTACAGATGATACTTTAAAGAAGTAATGCTTCAGATGCACATGACATATATTTCTAAAAGGGGAAAGATAAAGGAACCATAACTAGAATTTTAATGATAAAGGAAATAGGGAATAAGATGAAATAAAACAAGGAGATACACGAGGCATGTCAGGCACATAACTCAAGTGAGTACCTAGCTGAAAGACCATGAAAAGGGAAATAAGACAGGAAGGGAAAATATAAAAGGAGAAACACAGTCAAAAGAAAGGGGACCCAAAAGCTTTCCATAAGCATGTGAGTTGTAGTTGGGTACAGTGGCAACCACCCTTGAGCTTGTTGCAATCAAGAAATCTCTGGGTTGTGGAGAGCTGTGCAGCCAAACAGAGGAGAGGACAGCAGTTTCAATCAGTGCTGAGAGGCCAAGGTACTCACTCCAAACCCAGGCCTCACAGGAAGCCATTGCACATCACCTCAGTGGTTTACTCCACACTGGCATGCAGCAATGATATTTTAACTGCTTCATTTGCTGAGGGAGTGCCAGTGGAAGACTGAACCACAACCAGGTCTCTATCACAGCAGTAGAAAGCACAGATAGAACATAGAACAGTACAGCACAATACAGGCCCTTTGGCCCACAATGTTGTGCCGACCTTTAAACCTCACCTAAGATTATCTAACCCCTTTCTCCCACATATCCCTCTATTTTAAATTCCTCCATATGCTTATCTAGTAATCTCTTGAATTTGACCAATGTACCTGCCTCCACCACTGCCCCAGGCAGCGCATTCCATGCCCCAACCATTCTCTGGGTAAAAAAACCTTCCTCTGATATCTCCCTTGAACTCCCCACCCATTACTTTAAAGCCATAGCCTCTTGCATTGAGCATTGGTGCCCTGGGAAAGAGGCACTGGCTGTCTACTCTATCTATTCCTCTTATTATTTTGTACACCTCTATCATGTCTCCTCTCATCCTTCTTTTCTCCAAAGAGTAAAGCCTTAGCTCCCTTAGTCTTTCCTCATAAATGCATACTCTCTAAACCAGGCAGCATCCTGGTAAATCTCCTCTGCATCCTTTCCAACGCTTCCACATCTTTCCTATAATGAGGTGACCAGAACTGGACACAGTACTCTAAGTGTGGTCCAACCAGAGTTTTGAAGAGCTGCATCATTACCTCATGGCTCTGATGTTTATGTAGTGAGAACAGAACGTGGAGATGTGGTCAACTTCAAAGAGAATACCAACACACTGCTCATAGATAGACAGGAAGAATGAAATTTAATGGAGAGAAGTGTAAAGTGATATATTTTGGCAAAAGAACAAGAGACAATGTAAACTAAATTGGTACTGGTATTGGTTTATTATTGTCACTTGCACCAAGGTACAGTGAAAAGCTTGTCTTACAAACTAATCGTACAGGTCAATTCATTACACAGTGTGGCAGAGATATAAATGGTGTGCAAGGAAAGGGAGATTTGCATGCATACGTCCAGAAATATTTGAAAGTGTCAGGATTTGTGGAGAATAATTTAGAATTAATCATAAAAAAAAAGCAACAGTATAAAATACAAAAGCAGGGAGCTTCTGAGACACTGGTTTGGCAACAACTCGAGTATTAATTCCAATGACAGTCATGAAAATTCAAGAAGTATGAAGAAATGGTGCAGGAAAGATTTCCTACAATGTTTCTCGGGATGAGCGATTTCAGCTACAAAGTTGAACTGCAGAAAATGAATTTGCTTTCTTTGGAGCGAAGAAGGTTGGGAGGAGATGCGATAGATGTGCACATTATAATGACTGGTATGAGTTAACACAAAGATATTGTTATTGGCAGATGGTTGGAAAATGAGGGAACAGATGAGCAAAAGATATGGGTGTGGTGGATGTGAGTAAAAACTTGTGTAGAATGTGGTTATGAACTGAAACCCACTGTCTGGAACACAGTGGTGGGAGAAAGTCAAACAAGACTTTCAAAAGGGAATTGAATAGCTATTTGAAAATAATTTCCAAAACTACAGGGAAAGAATGAAGGAATGGGATCAACCAGATTCAAAGCTATTAAAGGCTTGATGGGTAAGGTAGTCTCTTTCTGTGCCATTAAGAGATTACGTGTCTGAACTTTTTAAAGAAATAAATATTAATTCTCAGATATGCAGATGTTACCAGCAAGGCTACATGAATTACTCTGCTCTGGTTGTCTTTGATGAGGTCATGATGGAGATTTAGCACACAAAGACTTTCCTCAACATGCACAACACCAAAATACTGCCTGATTTGGTCATTGTCTTTCTTGGGTTTTGGCAAGAATTGGATGGCTTAGTTCCATCAGACAATACAACAGATCTCGTTCACCACTCTTCTTTGCATTTAGTCAGCATCGTCTCCATTAGTATTTAAAATCTACCATGTGGCTTGGTTTCCCAGGTTTAAGTATGCTTTAAAAATAACATGAGCTCTATTACAAATTCCCATCTTCTAAAACTTGTTTTGGAGGTTTCCAAAAAATAGCCTCATTCTAATTCAAAACTAACCTCTACAAGGCAATTTTTTTCCCACATTGTTTTAATTATAGTGTGACAATCTCTTCCGAGCAAGATTCAGGTACCACTGACAAGACATCGGGATTGAAAACCCAAAAACAAATCTTCAATGTGCGCAAGGAATGAAGAACACAAAATAAATATTGCACAACAACACAACTGAATGTTCCAAGATCTCTTACTACTATCCAACGTTGTTAATTTCTCAAAATGCAGAGCTTAACAAGTTTCACAAAGCGCCGACTTAATCTTTAAATCTTTGTGATAAACGTTTAAGATCAAAGCAACAAATAATGTACCAGGTATTCCTGGTATAAATCATTCCATTGTTCATAAATTGTAGATTATTTCCCCTGCACAGTTCAAGTCACTTGTTGATAGGTTATATAACTTCTCAAATAGCAAAATATTCTGTTTGCCTTTAACAGAGTAAACTGCGGTTCTTGTTGCATTTTTGAAACCAATAAAATAAAAAGCTGCCGTACATCTCCATTTGTGTTTTATCAACAATATCTTTGAGCAATGGAAGGAAGAAGTAGGTACAACAGAATGTGGATAGAAGAGTGTTTTGAGAGGCCAAGAAGGGATCTGAGAAGGAATTCAGCACTGCGAGTCCATTGTACTAACCATGCTGCCAAAGGTGCAGTCCTGAGTCCAACATCTCAGCGCTGAGCAACCAAAGTGCTCCCCCAGAACACCAGCCCCCACAGGCAGTCTTTTCACACTGAGCCTTGGAGCATTCACGATTGGATTTTCACCAGTATCCCTGCACAGGAGCAGGAAGGGCAAGGGTTCGTGCCTGATTCTTGCCAGATTCCTGGCAACCAGGTTTCCACCACAGCAGAATGTGCATAAATTCACATCAGTTACTGAACACAACTATATGATCTGAAGTGCATTCATTCCAAAACTGATCCCTTCTGGTACAGGTTCCCATTAGCATTATTGCTCCCAGGAACATATCCTGAAAATTAAAATGAGGTACCAGAGTATTTTACATCAGTCTTCACTAAGGACACTCTACTGCTAGAATCTCAGCATGACAAAAACATGATGACAAAAAATGAGAGTAACAACAACCTTGAGACAGGATACCCTGAGGTCCTCTTCATCATCGCAGGGGACTTCAATCAGGCCACCCTCAAGAGTGTGTTACCAAAATACTATCAGCACATCTCCTGCTCCACCAGGGGCGGCAACACCCTTGACCACTGCTATACAACCATCAAAGATGCCTTCCGAGCCACCCCTCGTCCTCACTTTGGGAAATCAGACCACCAGGCTGTGCTCCTTCTCCCTGCATACAAACAGAAACTGAAACGGGAGGATCCAGTACAGAGAGTCGTGCAGTGCTGGTCTGAGGAAGCAGATGAGCTCCTACATGACTGCTTTGAGACAGTGAACTGGTCCATGTTCAAAGACTCAGCTGCCAGCCGTGATGAGTATGCCACCACCATCACAGACTTTATCAGCAAGTGTGTGGAGGACTGTGTACCAAAGAAGACAATACGGGTGTTCGCAAACAGAAAACCATGGATGAACTGGGAGATCCACTCCCTACTGAAGGTGAGGACTACTGCACACAAATCTGGGAATCCTGATCAGTACAAGAAATCAAGGTATGACCTTCAGAAAGCTATCAGGGAAGCCAAGAGGCAATACCGATTCAAAATAGAGTCCCTGACCAGCCGTCAGTTATGGCAGGGCTTACATGCCATAACAGGCTACAAGACAAAGTCAGGCTGCATTGTTAACAACAGCGCATCCCTTCCTGATGAACTTAATGCATTGTATGCACGTTTTGAACAGAAGGGAATTGGATTGTCACCATCCACCCTGACAGCCACCAATGCAGCAGAACCTGTGATCACAGTGGAGGACGTAAGATCAGTCTTCCGGAGAGTGAACATGAGGAAAGCACCCGGCCCAGATGGTGCCCCTGGCCATGTGTTCAGATCTTGTGCTGATCAGCTGGCAGAAGTATTTGCAGACATATTTAACCTCTCCCTGCTTCAAGCTCAGGTTCCCACCTGTTTTACGAAGACCACCATCATCCCGGTACCAAAGAAAAGCAAGGTAACATGCCTCAATGACTACCGACCAGTGGCTCTGACATCCACCACCATGAAGTGCTTTGAGAGGTTGGTCATGGCACGCATCAACTCCAGCCTCCCAGATGACCTGGACCCACTGCAATTCGCCTATCGCTGAAACAGTTCTACAGTGGATGCCATCTCCCTGGCCCTACACTCAGCTCTGGAGCAGCTGGACAGTAAAGACACCTACGTTAGACTATTGTTTATTGACTACAACTCTGTCTTCAATACAATAATCCCAAGCAAGCTTGTCACCAAACTCCGAGACCTAGGACTCAACTCCTCCCTCTGTAACTGGATCCTTGACTTTCTAACCAACAGACCGCAATCAGTGAGGATAGGCAGCAATACCTCGGACACGATTACTCTCAACACTCGTGCCCAACAAGGCTCTGTCCTCAGCCCTCTACTCTACTTCCTATACACTCATGGCTGTGTGGCCAGATTCTGCACTAACTCCATCTGCAAGTTTGCAGATGATACCACCGTTGTAGGCCGTATCTCAAACAGCAATGAGGTGGAGGACAGGAAGGAGATAGAGAGCTTAGTGGAATGGTGTCATGACAACAACCTTGCCCTCAATATCAACAAAACAAAAGAGCTGGTCACTGACTTCAGGAAAGGGGGCGGTGTACATGCACCTGTCTACATCAATGGTGCTGAGGTCGAGATGGTTGAGAGCTTCAAGTTCCTGGGAGTGAACATCACCAACAGCCTGTCCTGGTCAAATCACGTAGATGCCACAGCCAAGAAAGCTCTCCTACGCCTCTACTTCCTCAGGAGGCTAAAGAAATTTGGTTTGTCCCCTTTGACTCTCACCAACTTATACAGATGCTCCATAGAAAGCATCCTATCTGGATGTATCACAGCTTGGTACGGCAACTGCTCTGCCCAGGACCGCAAGAAACTGCAGAGAGTTGTGGACACAGCCCAGCGCATCATGGACACCAGCCTCCCCTCCTTGGACTCTGTCTTTATCTCTCGCTGTCTTGGCAAAGCAGCCAGCATAATCAAAGACCCCACCCACCCAGAACATTCTCTCTTCTCTCCTCTTCCATCAGGTAGAAGATACAGGAGCCTGAAGGCACGTACCACCAGACTTAAGGACAGCTTCTACCCCACTGTGATAAGACTATTGAACGGTTCCCTTATATAATGAGATGGACTATGACTTCATGATCTACTTGTTGTGACCTTGCACCTTATTGCACTGCACTTTCTCTGTAGCTGTGACACTTTACTCTGTACTGTTATTGTTTTTACCTGTACTACATCAATGCACTCTGTACTAAGTCAATGCAACTGCACTGTGTAATGAATTGACCTGTACGATTGGTATGCAAGACAAGGTTTTCACTGTACCTCGGTACAAGTGACAATAATAAACCAATACCAAAAAGGGAACTGCAAAGAAAAGCATTTGACAGATATCATATTTTAACACATGTAAACCAGGTTAGTTGCAAAAGCTTCAGAGGGGAAGTGAAAAATGAAATGAGAGAAGACTGCCAACAAACATAAAAGGATGCTGTAACCAAGTGAACAGGAAATGGGTTGTAAAAGGAGAGGTGGGGCTGACCAGAAGCCAAAAAGGAAATTTACTCATCAAGGCTGAGGGCACAGCAGAGTTACTAAATGGGTAACTTTACATCAGTCTTCACCAGCAAAGGAAGATGTAATTGAGATTCTGAATGGGCTAAAAATTGATAGAGGAGGAACTAGAAAGACCAGTGGCACTTCAGAAGGATATATCACCTGACACATGGTCTGCATGCTAAATTGCTGAGGGAAGCACAGCCCTAGTTATAAACTACCAAGCATCTACTGATTCAAGGGTATTACCTCAGGTTTGGCATGTTACATCCTTATTTGTAAAAAAAGGATGCAGGGGTAAATCCAGTTAATTACAGACTCATCAGTTTAACTGCAATGATGGGAAAAGTTCCAGAAACAATAATCAGGGACAGGATTAGCGGTCACTTCAATGAGTGTGGATTGATTAGATAAAGCGTTAATGTGTTAAAGACAAAACAGTTTGAAGGTTTTTGATGAAGTTAAAAAAGGGTTGATGAGGGAAATGTGGCCAATGTGGTACACATACACCTCCAGAAGACATTGGAGGAGGTGACACATAATAGTCTTGTCACCAAGACTGAAGGTCATGTAACATTGGGGGCTGTGGCAGCATGGACAGCAAATTGACTAAGTAACAGGCACAGAGGGCAGTACTGACTGGCGGGAAGAGTCCAGTGGGATTTCTCCAGTTGTCAGTATTAATGATTTGGACTTGGCTATAAAAGGCACAATTTACAAATGTGCAGATGGTACAAAACTTGGAGACCTAGTGATCTGTGAGCGAGAGGGTAATACATTTCAAGGAGATACAGACAGGCTGGTAAAATGAATGGATAGATGGTAAATGAAATTTAATGCTGAGAAATACAAGCTGATACATATTGGTACAAACAATGAAAATAAGAAATATAAACTGGAGAACACAGTTGTAAAAGGGATACAAGGACAGAGAGATCTGCAGGCAAATGTGCAGAGTTTGCCTGCAGAGGAGGTTAAGAAAGAGGTTAATAAAGCATATGGTATCCTGGACTTGATTTGATAAATAGAGGCATAAAATACAAGAGGAAATCATGATTAACATTCATAAAACATAGCATTGTCCACAGCTGCGATACTGGTACACTGACTCCAGTTCTGGGTGCCACATTTTTGTAAAGATGTAAAGGCTTTGGGAAGCCTGCAGAGTAGATTTACAGAAATCATTCCACTAATGATTTAAAGGACTTTAGTTCGAGGTTGAGAGGAGATCAAACAGAGGGACTATAAAATCCTTGAGTGTAAAAGAAAACAGCAAGAAAATGTTCCCATTGGCAGTGGGATCAAGAACTAAGGGACAAAGAATGAAGGTCACCGGCAAAAGAGTCAACTGTGGGGATTCTTTTTTCTTTTACCCACTGAGTGGTTAGGTCTGGAATGTAGTGCCAGAGATAATAATGAAGGCTGGTTCAATTGTAACATTCAAAATGAAGCAAGTTAAGTATTTCAAAGGAAAGAATTTGCAGGGTATCAGGATAGGGCTCAGGTGCAGGATGATCTGGATTGCTCATTCATTGAGCCAGTTTGTACTTGATGGGCTGAATGGCCTCCTTCCCAGCAGAAGACGTTCTGTGAAATTGTGAAATTTTGAAATAACAGAACCTGGCAGATGCAAGCTTCAAGATATCTCTCTTGAAGAATATTTACCACATTATGAAAATTTTAACATGACCACAGGAAAAATGTACTCAATCACTTTGATATTCTCAAACCATCAAATACCATCAAGATCTAACTTATTTCAGACCCTCACTACATTATGCCTATTCTGTAGTATCTGTGCAATAATACTTGAATTCCAAACTGATTTTAAATCATTAAATTTCACTTGAGTTACACACAGATGAACTTTAGCAAGTCTTCTCCAGAGTGATGAATGTAATACATTTAGCTGCACCAGCATAAAGAAATGCCATCAATCCAATTCAGTGGGAACCTTCAACATTCAAAGCATCAAGTGTCAAGGTCATGAAATGGGCTAAGTATCTATTTCAAGAGATATGCAACAGCTGATGGGCCATCATGACTGGGAAAAGGAGCGGCCAGCGCAGATCAAATTACATGTTTGTGAAACCATCAAGTAAAATCCTCTGTTCATATTTCAATTTGCCAAAAATTCCAATCAGCAACAACTCCTTATTGTTATCCAACACAGGGCTCTGTAGAAGTGTGATTTGACAAACACTGTAAGCAAACCAGAGGAGAAGATACCAGGACATGTGACAAAAGATGTGGTTGAATTAGTGAATATTAAGAAATGTCTTAAAGTAGATAATAAATGTTTTCATGGCTAATCATAATAACTTTACATGAGAAACAATTAAGAGCAGCAGTGGAGTCCAGATTAGCAGATATGAGCAGAGATCAATGGGTCTTAACGTTCTCATTTTTGGGAAGCTACAAAACGAAATCTGGACTTGTAAATATGAAGTGGACTCAGGTTTCTGCCACCAGTTTTAACTCTGCTGCAGTGTCATTTCCTTACAAGCTATTATACTTTGTTGCCAATTACAATTTTAAACCTTGAATTAATTAACATTCAGTTTCTCTATTCTCAATTTCTGTCCAAGGCCATAAAGTATTGAATTTAAAGGTTTTTGGATGTAATGAGGGATGTCTTATTATTCTGTGAAAGAACAAGAGTAAGAAAATGTGAAATCATCAGCAGAGCGTAAGAGAAAGCATGCAGAATGGGAAATTTAGAGCTGAGAAAGAAAGGAATAGAAGAGTTGAAAGCAGCAACACAATTGATGATAAAACATAAAAATGACTAAAATGGGAAGACCAATGGGAACAAGTTAGGTAGAGCAATTGGAGGAACAGGGGCAAAGGATGGGAAAGCAAGAGGGAGGCATAAGGTGGGGAGAGCAAGAGCAGGCACAGAGCAAGGGGAGCAGGAGTGGGCACAGAGCGGGGGCAAGAGGGAAGCACAGAGCGGGGGCAAGAGGGAAGCATAGAGCGGGGGGCAAGAGGGAAGCATAGAGCAGGGATGAGGGAGGCACAGAGCGGGGGTTCAGTAGGGGGGAAAGCAGGGTTATAAAAGTAATTACACAAATGAAGATTGAATCAAGGATGAAAAAAGCTGGAAAAGTTTCTAAGAAAAATATGTAAATCTGGCATCCCAATAAGGTGTTTTGCCTTAAGGTTTTACGAGGAATTTCTCAGGCAATGCTCATTTTTGGAGAAAAAAATTCTGCTGATCCCATTATGGAATTAAGGCATTTTGAAAAGGTTGAGCTTTAACTCCAATTGTCTATTTCCTTACTTTCCATGGTTCAGACTTCTATTGTTCAATGTGTTTGTTTTTAAATGTTTAATTCCTGTGCATTTCCCACACATTTAGTGACATACACTAATCTGAGACATTGAGTACCTGTTGCTACATCAGCAAAAGTCAAGACTAATTAAGCATGAGGAGCAGTGGACAATCCAGCTTCTCCCCTATCTTCCCAGTTCTTCCCCCTAATAATCCAGCTCTGAGCCAGCCAGCCATATAGAGTTTCAACAGCTGACACATACTCACCCACAGTGTGAAAAATTCATATTGTAACATGCTGCTGCATAAATGGATTACACTGCTGAGTTATCTTACATTTTATTCAATTGGGAGATCAGTGAAAAGCTGAGAAACTGTATAAAACAGGCTGAATCTCCAGGAAGCTTAAATTCCACTAACATTTTCAGCACTTTCTGGGCAGTTCATCAGATAAAACAGAAATCCCAAATCTTTCTGCAATATCCAGTTTAAGTGGTCCATGCCACATAAATATAAAATTTATCAAGTTGTCTGATAAGCCTTTAAAGAAACACTTAGGAATATTTTTCTACATGAAGATCACTAACATGAAGATCACTAGTCAAATGCACATTGCTTTTGCTGATCACCCAGAAACGTGAGACACTTGAAAGTGATGACTCTCCCTTCTGGATTCCTGCTGACAATTTATACTGCAGTCCATACCATCTACTCTTGTAAGTGAAAAGTTATTCAATTCTGGGAGTATCAAAAACCAAGTTAAATGAATCCAGCCTTCGTCCCAGATCTAAATTCTTCATTGATTTTGACCTCATGAACCCAGACAACCAAAGGTTTCCTGAGGCCCCAAGGGAACTTGGCAAACTATGGATTAAAATGGATGCTTGCCTCAAAACCAGAGTGGGAGAGATAATTAACTCATCAATTAAGTAATCCACATTCCCTTTTTATATGCATCTTGTCTAACCTCTTTTCAAAATTCTGCTCGAGATTGTGGTTACTATTTGGGTGTGAGGTATGGAGAAGGTCAAAAGGAAATTCAAAACAAGTGAATGACTGGGAATAATATCATCTACCTAATTTTAAAGTACAGAATCAACTTCAATCTAATCTCAGGACAATCTGTGACCTGATACCATTTTGAAGGCACTCTGAAATGAACCAAATCAATCTGCTCATTGAATCGTGGAACATTAATGCAAGGAGTTGAATTCCAACCCAAAATCTCAATGCTAACATCTAAACCTTACAACTAATTTCGGACAATTCACATCGGGGCACTGAAGCAATCTGTTGCTCAGTGTTCACTCTCCTTTCAACCAACCCCACCTATTAAAATTGTGTAAATCTAGTAACATGTCTGAAGACCGAAACAGATGCCTTAACAAAGAGTGAGCCCTTTTTGGAGCCTTTCAAGTTGTCATCCATGAACTACTTTAAATGTTGCAGTTACAACTGGCAATAATGCTACCAATGGAAATAAAAAACTGGTGGAAGCCTGGACGGAGGAAACCAGCTTAGCATGATTCAACGCTCCCAAACTCATTCAACAATGGATGTTGGCCCTAAGGTTGCAAACCTGAACTCATCTTGCACAGCTACAAAATCACAACATTCAACTGCAAAAAATGTCATGGATCCAATCCCACCCTGCCCCATCACAATCAAACTCAACTTAGCTGTAATACCAAAGGCGGTACTATTCTGCTGCCAATTCTAATGCAATACATTGGCAGCAATTTGCAACATACCTCAAAGCAATTGCAGTTTTCACCCTAACCCAAGTACTGCAAATACATTGTTAATGTATTGTAAAACACTGTCAGAGGACACATACCACAAGGCTGCAGAACAGACTGAATGACTGGATGTCCTTAATGACAACTTCATCCATATTTACAAAACAGCCACTCTTCAGCGGTTATCATCCTGGTGGAAGAGTTTGCTGTTCAGCTGGTAAAACAAAACAATTCATAACAGGAATGGCTCAAAAGCACAGTGGTTATCCACAATAGCATGAAATCTTAGCGCACAATCAAAAGACTGAGTAATGACCAAGAGCAAGCAGAGCAATGCCACAATGAACAACTAACCAGGAAGCACACCAACTGCTGTAATATGACAAATGATCTAAAAGGAAACTATAATAACAAGAATATCAACAGAACAATTTCGGTAATTAATTTACTTTGGCCAAAATGGAAAAGTCATCAACAACATGAAGACTCATAAGACCACACAAGATAAACACAGAAATGCAGACCAGCAACAAACAAATGTTGAACACACAACATACCCAAGGTATGGAGACAAACATGAAAGTTGTAAAAGCTGCAGATGCAGGAAATAAAAACAGAAAATGCTTTTGTTTCATATTTCCAGCATTTCCAATTTTTTAAAATTTTCACCAACTCTGTTGTTTGGCCCTATGTTAAACTTAGCCAGTGGCCCCCCCATCACACTTTGTTTGTTGACTCAGTGACCTCAAGGCTGGAACTAGCCAGAAGTCTGATAGAATCCAATGTTCATTTTATTGTGGATCCCACGAGTTCTGAATATTAAATTGTTTATGGAAGAAAGAAGTGACATGTCTGCATAGCAAGCTATACAAATCCAATTTCAAATCCTGCCAAAAAATGAGCCCGCAATTTTAAGAATAACAAGTAAGAATGCCCACATTGTTTGCAAATTAATGGATCAGTAATGAACTCATAAGAATGACAAAATTAAAAATGTCGTGTTTGAGATCAACACTGAGCAGATTACAATGTAGGTATGTTCTTATTTTGTTAGTTCTGACAAGTTATCTCATCCCTGAAAGTCTGCAGTTAGGTGTACGTGGATACATACAAACAATATATTTGGGATTTAGTTAAAAGAATAATGACATTTTACTTATGGCTCAAAAAGACATCCGTCAACACTAATTTCAAGCAAAGATATAACAGCACAGTGATGTTAATTTATTTTAATTAAATTCCTCCAAAAATGCATGACTTCTTTGTTGAAAAATCCAGCTTGACTTCAGCTAAGACCCATGCCCAGGTGTATTACCTATTCTCTTTGCTCTTTTAAATCTTGGCAACATACTGAACAATGGACTTTGGCCCTTACCAATGCTTTTTTTTAAATATGCGGAAATGAACTAGCTTCTTCTGTTTTATTATGAAGTTAATATGAAAATTCTCTGAGTTGCCGTCACTGAACTGCCATGAATAATTCAACATGCAAAACTTACCAGACCTTTTATTAGATGTACAGTAGCCTTCACTTGAGCTCATCAGGTCAGTCAACAAATTTTGAGAGACCATTGGCTTTGGTGTATGATTGGCAAAGTTAAGTCAGCATACACCCATAAATAGTTTATCATCTGTATTTCACTTGGAAATATGGTGTCAAATGAGCTTTCCCTCTACATGGCTACCTATTTTTTCCTAGTGCTTCAGAAAATCCTACCACTGTGTCACCTTTTCAATGTTACCACTTTGGCAGTAGATTACTCCAAATACTAAGTCCTGATTCAGGGTTTTGACCGGAAATGCTGATAATTTCTTCCCTCCCACAGATGCTGTATGACCTGCTGAGTTCCTCCAGCAGGTTGTTTGTTGCTCCAGATTCCAGCATCTGCAGTCTCTTGTGTCAGCAAGAAAAGCTTGTATGTTCAAAGGGAGCAATCAGTCTAAATAAACCTGTGCTGACCTGGAGCAGAAATCAGAGGTCACCTTACAAAACCTACAATTTTCTGTCATGCAGCTCCAATCTAATATAAAAACCTAAAAACAAGGTTGCAATCTGAGTAAATCCTGAATTCAATAACACCAGCAGTTCTAACAATGAAAACTCTGTAAAGCAATAACACACCTAAGATCCACACCACTGACAGATTTTCATAATCCTTTTGAGAAACAATAGCACTTTCAAATGCAGGTTTTAGTTTTTATGGCATGCTTTGTCAACAAAAGCCACTGTGAAGGAGTACCACAGCAAAGTAACAACACTTCCACAAACATAATTATATTTTTATTCCAACTCTATTAGCTACTTCACATCTTAACATGTAACAGTAATCTCTTATGGAAAGTTATTCCAATCCAAGGGAGTTAGTCTGGTTCTTTCAGGAACTTAGCTTTTAGAAAAATGCCAGTAAGGGAGAATATAATGTTAATATTTTACAAAGATAAATGTGAAATGCATAATGAAAATCTTCCTAAGATCATGACTGTTTAGGACAAAGGGGCATCAGGACAGACTTTCTGCCAAGATCACTTGTTTTACTCCCAAAGAGACTGCTGGAAAAACAGTCAGGACCTTTATATTTGACAGCTGAAAACAGTTTCAGGATCATGGCTGAGATCTTACCAAGAACATAAGTTGAAGATGTAATTAGGTACATGCATTCTTCATTCATTCAAATTGCATTAACTTGGCATTACTACAGAACAGTTTGCAGGCAGAACCTCTGACTGAATTAACAGATGCAGCTTGGAAGTGATACATTTCGCTTCAGTTTCAATTACTCTCAGCCCAACAACTCCAGATCATCAAGTGAATTTATAAATAATCTTGTTCATATATCAACTCTGGAACATCATCACAGATTCCTGTAACAGTGCACAACAAACTACCACCAATTTACAAACTAAATGGAATTATTCCTTGGAGGACTCAGTTATTTTAGCTTTTAAAGCACACCAAGTTAGTACTTTATACATTTCAACATTCAGCATTAACAACTGAATGAATCAAGTGGACAGATTGAGAAGCAAGACTTTGGAATGTGAATTGTTAATCTAACAGCAAATTTTACACTTCCTCTTTCACAAAATCCTTCTCAACAAAAAATCCTTCAAGCAAGAAGCCACTTGCTTTCAAACATAGCTATTAAAGCCTTTCCATAAGACACTACTCTGATGGAATACTCTCCATTTCCCTGGATGAGTACAGCTCCATCAACACTCAAGAAACTCAATACCATCTGCAACAAAGTGGTCCACTTGACTGGTACTCCATCCTCTACCCCAAAATATTCACTTCCTCCACATTGATGCACCATGTCTGTAGTCTGCCACTGCAAAGTACAATGCTATTATTCACCAAGGCTATTTTGATAACACTTCCCAACCCCACAACCTTTACCATCAAGGCAAATCGTAATTACACAACCAAAGGTTCTTCTGCAAATCACACACCATTATCAGAGAACCTAAATCCTGGAACACTCTGCCCAACAATACTGCAGGAGTGCTTTCACCTGATGTACTGCAGCTGTTCTAAGTGGAACCTTGCCACCACCTTATCAACAGGAACAAAGGATGAACAATTAGTGCTGACCTTGGCAGTGATACCCACATCTCACAAAATGGATTTTTTTTAAAATGCCCACTTAATATTCTACAACTGCTCGGTGCAATTCTTAACTCTGGTACCAGAAAAGTAACACACCCATAGCAAAAGAGCTTAAAGCTGCGATTTTCTAAAGGACCTTCTCTGCACTTTATCCAGAGCTTCAAATCATTCACCATGTGAGGAGAGCAAAATTGGAGAAAAGTATTCAAATTGAAGACTGACCAGAGTTTCATACAAGGACAAACAATATGTTTAGTTGAAAAGATATACCATTTCAATGCCCCCAGACACCCTGTGTGCTGAACTTTGGAATTGCTCATACATATACTTTGAGAGATCTATGCACGAGAACAGCCTGGATTTTTCTTTCTCCAAATGCTTTATATGAGGGGTATATCTGGATTCAGCAATCTCCCTGTCCACATGGGCAACACCTCACTTACACAAATGAAACATTTGCTAGTCAGGGCCCCATCAAGATCCTGAAGCAGCCATACATCGTCTGAATATTACCTTCCAGCACAGATTTCACACCCGACTCTTCTTTATTACTCAATTAGCTTAAATGCCAATTTGATCAAGATCGAGTGAAGAAGCCAAATACAAAATCAGCTTTCTGTTCACCACCTGAACGGTTAACTCAAAAGTAGCTTCTAAATGCCTGAAAACCAAACAAGTTGTGGGGTGGATTGGTGGTATGGCACTGTTGCCAGTTTGATATTTGTTTGTGGGTCATGAACTGAATGCTGGTCCAAGTTATCATCTAAATAGTGCTTGGCCAAATTTCTCTCATCCCAGTCATTGAGGGCCATGTTCAAAAACATCCTCCAAATAACTTTGCTTCAAAACAAGACTGGGTGCCACTTGTAAGCATTCATTGATTTATCAGACTCTGAATGAATTGATTTTGTTTCACATGGTTTGCACTACTGATGAGCATTCAGACTGGCTGCATTCCTGTCACTGTGAACTGGTTCTATGAAGGATAATCTGTATTTGTCCCCAGAGGAAATGTGTTTATTTTAATATATTCCTCCATTAGAATGCACAAAATGTAATTCTTTGCCTCTCCTCCAATTTCAAACATGTGTACTTCATATAGAGCACTAAATTTAAAAGCCAATAGCATACATTACAGCCATTTCAAAATACCTGAATGAAGATGCACAGACTACAGTAGGATGATACAACTTTCTGCCCTCTTTCTTTCCAGTCCTGATGAAGGGTCTCAACCCAAAATGTCGACAGTTTATTTCCCTCCATAGATGCTGCCTGACCTGCTGAGTTCCTCCAGCATTTCCTGTGTGTTGTTCCTATCAAACTGTTTCTTTAAGTTGGGCTTTTCACAGAGAACCACACGCTTAGACCTAAACAATTAGAGGTCCACAGAATTAATAAGCACTCCCAGAAGAGAAAGATATCTCCCAAAATATAAAAGAACATTTCTCATATTATTTCAGACAACCACTGTGACAAGAACATTCTAAAAAATGTGCCAATTTATGCAGGCTGTGAAAGTGTTAGAAAAGGAGAGATGTATTTAAGGAAGTGCAAAACTAAAATATAACATTAATCAATCATCATTGTACTCAAGTACTACCCAATTGAATGGCTATGGATTGCATGCTGGAACTTAACAGATTTTATTTCTAATAAGTTCCATAGGGTACTCAATCATGGGTACTCAATGATTCTCTGGAGATCTATTTTAACACAGTCTTCCTGTGATTTATGAGGTCTGCTGCAATAGTTCAACTGTAATGTTTGAAAAGGCTTCTCCCTTTACCTCCTCACACAAAACATTGGTCCTGGCTCATGCCGCAGTTTGCCATGCCGTACAGACGGCCCAAGTGTATGCAAAGTTACTAGTGAAATTCCAGTTGGTAATTAATCAAAGAAAGGAGACGAAAAATTAAGGCTGAGGGTCAGAGAAAATTAAAGAAAGAAACAGGTCTTCTATTCCTAACACTCTGCAGCTGAATGGCACATACCCATTCAGTACTGAAAACACAAAGAAGTAAAGCTATTTCAGTAATATATCGCAAGATTCTGGATGTCCCTGTACCCATACAGAGGATGAGGAAAAAAGCATTTCTAAAATAAAAATTGTGGCAAATTATCTTCTCAGCTTTTGCAGAAAAAAATTTGAAAAATCAGAATGAAGGGGGAAATTAAATTGCAATAACACTAAATACTTGACACTTGTGCAGGCCATGGACAGCTCAAGGTGGCTATTGCTTATGGTTCCAGTTCTGACGTCTACCTAAACAATGTCAATTGCCAAAATATCAAGTTTTCTTTTAAATTTGGATGGTCAAAACTGCCAGTCACTGGATCACTGGACTCCATATGAAGTCCAGCAGAGGAGCCTTGCATCAGTAGTACCCTGCACAGCACTGGGGAAATCACTTCTTAGATGTTGTGCCAGTCAGACCTGGTGAATGATCCAACAGTCCTTGGAATGTAATGGGGATTAAAGGGCAAAATATTAGGAGGCAAAGGTTGCCTTTTGAATATTATTTTGCTTGATTGCTCTTGATCATTTACAAGGACTTATATTTTAGTTAATGTTTTTTATTTTTTCCCACTTGTATTAATTTATGATTCACTTAAATTTCTTTAGCTTTAATAGGTCTCTGAACATCAGAGACATTCAAAAATTCTTGAAAATAAACTGCAACTCTGCTGGATGTCAAATGCTATCAGGGCCTTCACAGTCTGGGTCACCTCAGTGCACTCAACTGACAGTAAGGGCAGCAACCATCTGTATGTGTCTGCCATAATCACAACCTTCATGACAGAGAGTAAAAGGGAATGAAATGACAAGATGAGATGTTTTGCTTTGGATTGCTTATTGCTCTCATCCCTGTGATGAATAAGCAGTACTCGGGTATAAATAATTCCTTTTGGCACAGGCATTCGATCTCTTGTAGATCCATGTTGCAGCCTTGCACTTATTTTGCTGATTAAGATAAATGTGTACCAATAGGGATTTTGTCATTTCTTTCTTATCTTCTTCAGCCATTTTCTCAAATCACAGTTGGGTTCAAACCCCATTTCTCCCTTCAATGACAGGAAAAGGCTTTCTGACCAAGGAGAACAACAACCCAAGTAAGTTCTCCCTCCGAATTTCTAATGACACTGTCAAAACCTGAAAGTGAATTTAAGTAGTGATTTATTGTCTGAGACCATGATAAATGCACAAATAAGGGATCAGCAATACTGTGGAACTTGCATTTATTTTGTTACTATTCCTATTTTCAGTCTTTCATGTCTGACTGTCCAAAGAATTCTTTGTGGAGTCCAGCTGAAGCATCAAAATGAACTGTTTAACTGACTCTCCGTAACACTTGTGGGACAATTTGAAAAGTGATTGGTCTTGCAACAAGCAGTAAATGGAGTAATCTTTCAAGCATTGCCTGATTCTCCAATAAATTGACCCAACTAGCACAAATCTGGGTCTGTAAGAAATGCCAAACCCCATCAATGGCTTTTCAACTTAAAAAAAGTCTAAAACATAATGCTCTGTATTGCAACAAAGTATTTTGCATGAATCCTACACTACCCTGAAAGACCAGTACTCATTGCAACAGACTTCGCAAGTTGCATTTTGCCTGCTGTGTCCAGGCTATTGTTGACAGCAGCAATGTCATGGCAATGTTTGGAATACTCCTGATTTAAACAGTTTGCATTTTTGTCTTCTTGCCAATAATAGTCTCAACTAACCATTAAATTTAAAATCCCCACAATTTACAAAACATTTCTCCCAGTGCATTGGTAACAGATTTATTCCCAATCAAAAGCAACATCTACCTTGGTAATACACAAGTGTGTCAGCGCGCGAGCCAAGTTTGTTTATCTGCACTCTCTTATAACATCAGCTGATTGTTCTTTCCCATGCATTCTTTGGATTTACTACGAAAAGCAACTTGCTGCATTGGGAACCCAAAACATAAATCCATACTCTGCTTCTGAGGCATGGTACCTTCAAAAATTCTGTTTTGAGACTGAGTAAAAACATTTTGCAACAACGCAGTTATTCTGAAGGGATTTTTTTTTACTTCAAGTAGGGTACTGGTATCCCATGGGCAAACTGCTAATGTTGCCTTATGTCCACTAGATTTTTATTCCCTCTACACCCTTTTCCCTAAACTCCAAGAGGGGGTCCTATCTCTACTGAATGAAAACACACCTGCTTTAAACGCCTACAACAATAGAATCAAGGAGAATTTGATTGAACTATATTGCTCAGATGTAGAAATATTTTTAAGCTGTAACAATTTGTGATTTTTTTTAAAGAAACACTTTTGCCTCCATCGGTACAAATAGAGGGTGAGCTTTGGAATTTAAGGTCTTCATTTAACACACATAATCAACGAGCCACTTCAGACCCCAACAAAAATCTGCAGTCCAAGATCTGCAGTCTCAAGCTGAACTTTCCAATGTGCTCATTTCCCAGGCTGCACATGCCTTCTTTCTTTTTCTTCAGCAGTCCCTCAGGATGGAGGGTGACTTGTTTCCACTCCAGTTTTGAATTCCAAGGTGACTGATGTGGCCAATGTGGAACGAGCAGATGCCTGCATTGGCATGGGCTCAGAGACCATTTTTGGTTTGTCCTCTGAAGCATATCATAAGATAGGTTTTACACTCAACACTTGCAAGACAAAGTAGCTTGCGTTAACGATGGCTTGGCTCAGTCTCTCAGCGGACACAAGTGCAAATAGGCAGGAGATAACTGATCTGACCAGCAAGCAGGTGGATAGTTTGTGAGGTAGCGTCTGCCTCCTGCTTCTACCAACCTTCCCTCACTGCACAACACTACCCTCCAAAATTAAAGGCTCATGTAAAACGTAAACCACTTCTCTTATCTCGGGAGCCATATTTCAGCAAACCCATAACAATGTCCCAGGTCAACATCCCCAGCATTGAGGCCCTAATTACACTCAGTCGGTTCTGTTGAGCAAGCATGCCCGACGCCATACTCCAGAAACACTCTCTTTAAAACTGCGTCTGAAAAAGATATTTCCGTGCAGGCAGAGGAAAAGATTCCCAGACACACTCATGAACTTCTTGGGAAAAAAAATACTTTCCCAACTAACTCTTAGCCATCTGTGGTCCATGACTGCTCAGTCTGGAGAAGGAGCATTCAAAGTGTGTTGAAAACCTTGGGTCAATGCATTAGAAGCACACTGAAACCCTGTGTAAAAGCAGGAAGAGTATATTACATCACAAACTACCTACCTGCTCACTCATCAGATCAGACACCTCCTGCCCATCTGCATTTGCCCGCACTCAGAGACCGAACTCCAAGACATCATTGACTCAAGCTGTTAAGTGTACACAAATGTTACTGCAGCTGTAGTACACACTGGAGGTTAAATTATTAATGGATTTGATTGCAAGGATTCCAAGAGAAAGATGAACAGAAACACAGCACATGCCTTAATTATTTACTCTTGTATCACAATTGCCATCTGTTTCCCAATTCAAACATTTCCTGTGACAGTAGCCAGTCTGACAAAGCCACTACTAAAAATACACCTGCTGCAGGAGTTATGTGAAAACATGAAACACATACAGGAAGCGCTTCAAATAACAGGGAATATTTTACATAAATTTCAATCCCCATTGTGTCTGAATTTATAAATCACATGAAGCACAGCAGAATTTAACTGATGATTCCAATTGAGAACACAAATTTTACCATTAGCAGCCTCTATATGCTTTGAAATACAGCATTTCAGTGGCTGCAATTGCAGGTTTGTTGAACAAAGTGGTCCCATCACACCACTTCCTGTTATTGCTTCCCAAAACTCCACTCAGACAAAAGCAACTCCCTGCATATCCCTGAAAAAGCATTCCTGCTCCATCTGTTTTTTGACTGTTTTTTTATATACTTCAGGAAATATTTGCCCACATCACACAACAGTACAGATTCACTTTTTCTTGGTAAATCTAAGAAAAGCAGTCTGTATAAAACAGAAGATGTTGGGAATATTCAGATCGTCAGTAGAGGGAAACTAGTGAAGCTTTAACTTCGAACCATTTTTCCACAACTGCCAAAATTAGAGATGCATTCGGTTTTGAGCAACAGAGATAATGGGACCGGCAAAGGCGGGGGAGGTAAAAACGAGAGGCAAGGTCATTTAAAAGATTGCAGACATGGGTAATTAATTGACATAAGAGGGGTGCAAAGCAAAGAGGCGTGATAATGGTTAAAAGGAGAAACAAAATATGATCTTCAAGTAACATCAATCATTACTGTCAGTAGCTGTATGGAAAAAATGGAAACACTTACAGATATGAAATTGGTGAAAGTCTGTGGTTCATCTGGGTGCACAATGCATAACTAACTGAAAGTTGAGGTACTGCTCCATGGGATGCAGACTTTTGAGGATGAATTAAGAATAGACCATGAAGGCAATGGTCTATTGGAGGGAAAGTGCAGGATAAAGAACAGACACATGCCAGGGTTCTGTCAACCACCTTGTGAAGTCATCTGAGTTTAAGAAAGACATTGAAAGCATTGGTTTGGCAGATGGCAACATTAGAACATAAGGAAAGGTGCGAATGTTTCTTGTGCAAATCAAGTTCCTCCAGCAAATGCACACTGTTTAACCTTTGTTTCTGCTGGAATCAGCATTCCATTAACTCTCCAGATGCTTCAGGCCGAGTCAAGTAATCCTGGAAAAATCCAGATCTTTCCTGACTTGAGATTCTTGTAAACCTCAAATTGCTGAATACAATAGGGCCTTCAGAGACTACCTTCTTCAAAGTCAGGTTTACTGAAATGGATTTGAAAATCAAACAGCTTTCAGTGAGTTTATAGTTTTAAATTGAAATTACAAAAAAAAGAATAAAGCTGATTGGGAAACAGCAGAAATAAGATAAGACAAAATGGCTTAAAGTTAATTGCTAGTTAACTTTTATTTTGCTTGCATAGGATTAAGGTTACTGCACATCAATCCAAACATTTTAATTAATTTATTACTTTAGTGTGTGTGTATATTTATGTGCAGGAAGAGAAACCTTGATTGGTGTCAGGCTCACTGGAACCTGGAAAGCCCAGAGTTGCTGGTAATACCACATACTGAGGTATCCAGAAATGGATATCCAGACTGAGTGAACTATGTAGAAGCAGTGCAACATTTCGAAAGGAGTACTTCAATTAGTGTACACACATTTTCTCAACACACAAAACTAAATACTATTCAAAAAACTCTCTTTCTTATTTTTCCTTCCATGCACTTCTCCTAAAGTTAGAAACTCACATTTAAGTGCAGTTCCAGTATCTGCTGTCACTATGCTGGATCAGGAGTGGTGGTGGTGGGTTGGATATCTTGTCAGTTAGTGTGCTGAGTGAGAAATCCATAGATTCATGCAGCGCCAAAACAGATCCTTTGGCCCAGTGAGTCCACAACCATCAGGCACCCATTTACATTAATTTCAGTTTATTCTCCTCAAGTTCACATCAACTCCCACCATCTTCTCCCACTCACCGACTGTACAGGCGATTTACAGTAGCCTATTAATCAGCCCACCCATGTCTTTGGGACATGGGAAGAAACCAGGGCACTCAGAGGAAACTGATGCAGTCACTGAAAGAACATGCAAACTCCACACGGACAGCATGGAGGTCAGGATTGAACCTGAGTCATTGAAGCCAAGAGGCAGCAGCTCTATGAGTCACACAACTGTGCCACCCAAAAAGGGACTATATGAAAGAAAAATCTCAGTCAAGACCTGTCCTTGAGACTTTCTGGCTCTTACTATCCGAGTCCATCTTATAACATCAGAGGCAGAGATGTAAAGAAATAACTCTCCCTTGACAAGGACACGTGGACCCTTGCTCGCTAATAGAACACAGGGTTTGAACTTCACATGTTCTGCTCAGCAGCACATAACATAAGGAGTTGGCATTTTAATTTTGTTGCTGTATCCACTTTATCCAAAATCTGAGTAATCTATTTCCAAAATAAAAATGTTAAGTCATTCCTAATATTTTAACTGATGGTTAAAAGCCAGAGACATCAATACACAGCAAGAGCTTCAAGTTAAACACCTCCTCCTGCAAGAATGAGACAAACCTTCCAGTCTGACATCCAAAAATAGCAGGATTTATTCAAGCTCAGCCATGATTTTTATAGGCACCACAGAAATGACTTAATATCACAAACCCCTAACGCGAATCAACCAGCAATCAGCATGAAAAGGTATTCATGAAGCATACCAGTGTTAATGTGTTTCATTATTCAACATGAATCATAATTACTGCAGAGAAATATCATCTGCTACCCTGAGAACAAATGTCAAAATGTACAGCTGATTGACAAAGTAGCTTGATGCAACTCAGGAAAGATGTGCTTTGTCTGGAACTTGCACTGAATAGTCGAGTTGCTCTTTGGATCACCACCTGTTGATGAACAGAGCAGGTTATGGAAATTAGAAGGAAGCAGGTTATGGAAATTAGAAGGAAACTACAAAAAGCAACAGCTGCACTGAAGCAGGCATCAAAAGATGTTAATTCGACTTGAAAAAATAGTGCTCATTTTGGGCTTTGACAGTGATGCAGCAGCAGCAGGAAAGGTCTGCTGAATATCAATATTCCAGGAAACGACTTCAACATAGAACTTACTTACTGCAAAGGGCCTTACGAACTTTCCTTTCTCATACATTAGGGTTCATCACTACTTAAATAAACAATTAGACAAAGCACCAGATTCACTTCATTTCCACTCAAGGGTGACCAAGTCTGTCATCTGTCACTGCACACATAAATTTGACTTTTAAGTGAACCACTCATATAAAGGCTGTCGTTACTAAAAGTATCAATGCAATTGCAATTTCATAAAGGGGTGTATCTTCTATAATTTATTCACAAAATATAGCTACCACTGCTAAGCTCTTCATTTCAGATCCATCCCCAACTGCCTCAAATTGTGTAACCTGTCGGGTGATTTAAGGGAGCTGTTGAGAATCAAATGTACCACTCTGGGTCTGAAGTGAAACCTTGGCCAAACCAAGAAGGGGCAACACGTTTCCTTCCCTCAAGGACGTGAGTGAAATAATTGGATTTTTAATGACAATCCATTAGCTTCATAGCTACCACTGCTGATTTTTTTTTGACTCCATAATTTATTCAACCAAATTTAAATTGAATGTAAATGACCCAGCTCATGTAATGGAATGTGAACTCTGGGATCTTTACTCCAGGCCTCTCAATTGCTAATCCAGTACTTCAATCCGTAACAAATTGAAACATCTAACACTACAGCACACCAGTAAATTTTCTGTAATCTTACTTTGCAGCAAGTAAACAAAGCTGGAAACATTTCCCAACTAGTTTAATAAATAATAGAGGATAGACCAGTTCATAAAACAATTCTCCTGATACCAATTCCACAAGAGACGAGATTCAACCAACTGTCAAGAACATACAGTGCCCATCAGTTCTGAGAGGTTAGAGATGTAACTACAATTTTGATCCTAGCCCAATCATAACTGGAGCACAGAATTTCTCGAAATAACAACTTGTAAAACACAAGATTCCGGCTTTGAGAAGAACATTCTACAAAAAAAAATCTTTTTAGTAAAAATTTTCCAATTAACTACCTATCACTTGTCCAGTTGAATGAATATTTATGACATGGTCAATTCTATGCCAAATCACATCATTAAAAAAATCTGGAACATTTGCTTTGTAAAACTGCTGCTTGATGTTTTGTGTTCAGTTTGAATTACTGCATTAATTAATGACCAACAATTTTCCAAGTACAAAAATTTGTACAACATTTATATTGAGTTCTCAGTCAACCACAATCGTGATCCAAACGCAACATTTCTTGGCATTCATGTCTCAGCTCTGTAAGGATTGGACTTGCCAGCAAATTCCTGAGAAAGTTTGGAGAGAAGCAAATATTTAGCAACTTAAGACTTTTTTTTCCAGGCTTTAAGTTAAGCAATGCTTGCCGGACCCATGGATCACAGCTAAGACATGCAGGATACTACCAGTCACCAATCAACAATTAACCCACATAATCCAGCTTCTACTGTGGTTGGTTTCATTCCCCAGATGTTCAAAATTACAGGATATGAACCTAGAACATTCTCTTTGCCGATAAATATGCTGGTAAGAAAACAAATGTAAGAGACCAATCACAAATTTACAGTTATAACTAGAGGTTTAAGCAGCATTTTGTATGTCTTGATAGTTACACACATTGGTCAGAAAACTTCAAAATCTATATTGCATGTAAAATATGCATACAATATTATGAAATATCTTTTTAAAACTGCTTGTTCTTGTTATGAGATAAGATCTACAAAGCTTGCAGTTAATTTGTTCTCACATTTGATTACTTACAACCAGCAAAATCATATCAGGAGTTCTGTTAATGCTCTAACGACTTTAAAAAACTGACACCACGATAAGCTCGATATATCAAAACAAGCTGTTTATCCAGTAGACATAGTATAAACATTTCTCTGTCCTCAACAGAAGGAAAAACGACTTCTAAATGTGGTCTTAATTTCAATTATTTTCATATTTTGTAAATAATCTATGAAGAAAAGCAAATGAAGTCTTCAGATCTTCCAGATACCTTGATTCGCTCTGCTGCTGTCTCTTTCACAAAGCTGCCTATTAAAGTACTAAGCACCCACCCACCCACCCGCTCCGCCTCTCCGATTTGGGATAACAGATAATATAAAATTCAGCCTGACTGCTCGCTAGGACACAAGACAATTCTCTTAAAATGCAATTCTATAATTGCATTCATCCACTATGAATTGAGACTTTTAATACAGAGCGCCACCTCAAAATCACGTTGGCACTTACGCAAATCTCCACTAATGCCATCCTGCTGCTGTTGCACTTGCCATTCAACCACAATTCCCTCAAGGACTCTCCTGTTCCTATCCATTGTAAAACACCACCTACTATTTCCTCCCCATTTCTTTGTTCTCCTCATGTCTTCACTTACTCTTCTCTCTCCTTCCTTATTCATTATCCCTGGCCCCTCAGAACCTCCTACTCTTGGGTTAACTTTACATATTATTATTCAATACCCAGAACCGTTATCAATCCCCAACCCTGGCATCATGCAGTCCATTTTTTTTAATCATTCTTTCATTAAATGTGGACATCACTGGCACAATCAGGATTTGGTAGCCATAACTAATTTCCTTGAACTGAGTGGCTTTCTTGGTCATTTCAAAGGCTCGTTAAGAAGCAATCACACTGCTGTTGATCTGGACTCGTAAGCAAATCGAACCAAGTAAGGATTCATGAGTGAATTTTTATGGTTTCTGCAACAAACCAGTAGTTTCTTGGGCACCATTACCGATAATAGCTTTTTCTTCCCACATTTGCCTCATTAGCCACCTCAGAACCCACAAAATTTGGAATGAAACTAAGTTAAAATCAATCCCAACAGACTACCCAAGAAGAAGATGAGTATATTCAAGTGAAAAATCAACTTCTCAGTGAACCACGTCAGAACAACCCCCATTGTTAAAAACCTACGGCATTTCTGTTTTAGATACTGATGAGAGAATATCAGGATTCATAAGTATTGGCTATGAATTTGTTTGAGTTGCTCTGACGTTGATGTAAAAGGCACTGGACTAATACTAAATACCACACAAATTGGCATAGAAACAGGCAAGTCAGGAGAATAAACACACAGCTGAAGGACTGTTAATGGAATGAGAGGTTCCTTTTCATGGGACACTTAATATTGAGACAGAAAACAGCTGCACCAATGACCCAATCAGAATGACACCGGTGTCCTGGCAGAATTGACCTAACGGAAAGACAGCAAAGACTCCAGGAGAGAGGCAAATGCTTTAAGCTATCAAGAACCCAAAGGCTTTATACCAGGAAGGTGGTGATGGCTTCAAACTTGGAAGATTGGGGAAAAAGTTTGCAAGAAATAAAAACTAAATATAAACAAAATAAGGAAAGTGCACTTGGAACAGAATTAATTAAGAGAAAACATTAATAACTATGGAATAAATACATTCTAAAAGTCATCCAATATATTGACAAATGATAAGAGACATGACAGTTAGCCAAAGGTGGTTGGTAATGTTTTAGAAGAATCTCATGCATGAGTGGCAAACCTTTCATTTGTACATACAGAACACTTACCACATGGAGGTAGGAACATCTACCATTTTTGGGCATGTCCGGGGGCATCAACTTGTACACTGGTGGCTCTCTACAGTGACAACACCCTTGACCTGACTTTTCCAGGATGAACAGTTGTGGAAGAGCTCTTGGAGTTGTCTGTAAAACCTTTTAAGACCTTGCTTGACCTTGTCACTGTATCAGAGCTTTGGCCTTCATAGCTACAAAGCTATTCTTGGGTTGGTCAAAGAATGCAGCCTTCATTATACGAGCTTGAGGCATGCATTTCTTGTATACCAGCCAGAGAAGACTGCCTGTATCCAATTCTGTTTGCAATTGGCTGTCTGTGAGATATGCTTGCAAAAGGCAACAGAAGCTTTGCTGATTTCTGCATCAAGTGTATTATATAGGCAAAATGAACTGTTAAGAGCTCCTTTGGCAGAGAGCTAATTTTCAACAGGATTTTGTGGAAACCATTCCTACTAACCATGTCAAAGTTCTTATGAAGGTCAACAAATGCAGCATCAAGAGGTGCCTATTAATCATGGCTTTTTTTCCTGCAAAAGTGGGAGAAATTTAAACTAAAGTTAAATTGTATTAACAGCAAAGAGTAGAGTGCTTATAGAAAAATGAACTAGAGGCAAAAACATGGAACCAGGTATAGGAGGAATTTCTGTGACTTGGTCATTGAATAACCCAAACCCAATCCTTTCACTCAAAAGGAAGAATTTGTATTAAACACAATATTACAGATTAAAATCAAAAGTATATAGAACTTGTAGGCATTCAATAATTATCCCTCCTTTCAAATTCCTGTCCAGTAAGGTCAGTTTATTCAGTAAACAGTCTATTTAGAGAACATGGAAAACAAGCTACAGTAACTTCTCTCTGTAAAAATTGGGCAATTACAAGAGAAATGAAGGGGAATTGCAAATAAATTTTGCACAGAGACACAAAGCTAAGTCATTTGCAGCACAGTGGTAACAAAGCCTGACTGACTGAGGACACCAACCCAATGTTATCCCATTTGTCACCAGATCCAGCCTTTTATTAAGTAGAAATGGGAGATGCAACATTTTGTCCCTTATTGGATCAGTCAATGCCACTTTTCTGCAATAAAATATGTTAGTCCTAATCCACAATTAATTTCATTACTTAAAAAAAAACAAATGAAGTCTTGATAGAGCAAATATAGGTTTTAGCATTAGCTAAAACTAACAGCTCAAACCTGCAAATGACTCAGGCAATAGAAAGTGACATTTACAAATTGATCCTTAGAGCAAGAAACAAAGTCATGGTCCTATATACAACCTCCATATACACATATACTACCTAAACTGTGGATTTATTTTCCCACCAATCAAAATCTCTACAAGCTCAAACATAAAGTTGAAGCAAATAAAAGTATTAATTTCTTTATCTTTAGAACAGGAATACTGCTCTGCATACATTAGTCATCTTCAAATCTTTAGCATTCCCATGCAACATACTGGAATGAAAACTACTGCACATGGAGCAATTCAGACTTAGTTATCAGAAAACAGCAGGCAAACCTTGTTGAACACTTGTGTAGTATCTTCTGACTTGCATGTTACTAAATATAGGTTGTTTCAGGTTAGAGAAAAATTTGTGATTGGTTGCTGGCTTACGAACTGATAATTAAATCTTGGATGAAAGAATAAATCCTTCCCAGAGAAGCACAAAGCAAGTTCAATGTAATTTTCACAGATGAGCATGCAAATCTTCTTGGGTTATAGTGTATTATCTTCTGATTTACACTACACTAGATACAGAATGTTGCAAAATAGAGACAGACTCATGCTTGGGTACTGACTTGTGCTCGAAATACTGAATTATAGTATTGAAAACTACATTGTGTTATGAAAAATGCATGCTCTCCCAGATTTAAACCTTTGGAAAATACAATCTTGTTGTTATGACAGAGACGAGTGAAACCCCACCTCTTTTTTGACAACACATAAACAGAAACAGATCCACATTTCCTAATCCCAGGATTCGAAAACAAGTGGCTGCAGAGATAGTGGATATTTCTGTGAAGACCTTCCAAAATTTGAGATGCTGTGACAATCCCAGTCAATTGAAAGGCAGCAAATAAAATAGCACCATTCCAGAAAAAAAGGGCAGAAATAAAACATTTAACTGTGGATAGTTCAGTTGATGTCAGTTGCCAGTTCCACATTTCTTTCAGGCATGGAACAGAGTACTGAGTAACCAAAATCTGATGAGGTAGGCACAACATGTTTTTAGGAAAGGGAAATCATCTTTGACAAATCTAAGGAGAGTTTTATGCGAACAAATCTGGGAGATTGATTCAGGCGAAACCAGTGAAGGCAGTATATTTAGATCGTCATTAGGAATGTGATAAGATATCACGCAAAGGTTTTTTTTACACAAAATAAAAGCAGACAGGGTTAAGGGATTGGTTAAAAACAGAAAGCAGAATAAGGGACGATCTTGCCTCACAAGCCTGATAGGGTGCTTTGAGGAGATGACCAGGAAGATTGATGAGGGTAGTGCAGTAGATGTGGTCTACATGGATTTTAGTAAGGCATTTGACAAGGTTCCACATGGTAGACTTCTTCAGAAGGTCAGAGGCCAAGGGGTCCAGGGAGGCTTGGCCATGTGGATTCAGAATTAGCTTGCCTGTAGAAAGCAGAGGGTAGTGGTGGACGGAGTGTATTCGGATTGGAGGGCTGTACCAGTGGTGTCCCACAGGGATCGGTTCTGGGACCTCTACTTTTTGTGATACTTATTAATGTCTTAGATGACGGAGTGGAAGGGTGGGTTAGCAAGTTTGCAGATGACACAAAGGTCGGTGGTGTTGTGGATAGTGTGGAGGGCTGTCGCAGCTTACATAGGGATATTGATAAGATGCAGAGCTGGGCTGACAAGTGGCAGATGGAGTTCAATCCGGAGAAGTGTGAGGTGGTACACTTTGGAAGGACAAACTCCAAGGCAGAGTACAAGGTGAATGGCAGGATTCTGGGCAGTGTGGAGGAGCAGAGGTTCATATCCACAGATCACTGAAAGTTGCCACACAGGTGGATAGGGTAGTTAAGAAAGCTTATGGGATGTTAGCTTTCATAAGTCGTGGGATCGAGTTTAAGAGCCGCGAAGTAATGATGCAGCTTTACAAAACTCTGGTTTGACCACACTTATAGAGTACTGTGTCCAGTTCTGGTAGCCTCATTATAGGAAGGATGTGGAGGCGTTGGAGAGGTTGCAGAGGAGATTTATCAGAATGCTGCCTGGTTTGGAGAGTATGGATTATGAGGAGAGACTAAAGGAGCTAGGTCTTTACTCATTGGAGAGGAGGAGGATAAGGGGAGACATGATAGAGGTATACAAAATATTAAGAGGAATAGATAGAGCGGACAGCCAGTGCCTCTTTCCCAGGGCACCAATGCTCAATACAAGAGGGCATGGCTTTAAGGTAATGGGTGGGAAGTTCAAGGGAAATGTCAGAGGGAGGCTTTTCACCCAGAGAGTGGTTGGTGCATGGAATGCACTGTCTGGGGTGGTGGTGGAGGCTGATACATTGGTCAAGTTCAAGAGATTGTTAGATAAGCATATAAAGGAACTTAAAATAGAGGGATATGTGGGAGGAAGGGGTTAGATAGTCTTAGGTGTGGTTTGAAGGTCGGCACAACGTGGTGGGCCGAAGGGCCTGTAATGTGCTGTATTGTTCTATGGTTCTATGGTTCTAAGTGAGCAACTTTCAAGTTGGAAGAGCATTCCTCAGACTATGGCACTTCACAATTTATATTGTAACCTAATGACGAAGCCTAAAGTACCTAACTTCACTGAAATGCAAAACTAGGTGAGGAAGTCATCTGTGAAAATACATATGGCTAGAAGTTCACTCAAACAGAAACAAAACAGTACTGTGCTTTTGAGGGATCAGGTACAGCAATTCTGTGCCTGATTATGGATGCTTCAGTGTCCTCTGGGAAATAAGCATCTTATCTTTCGGTGAGATTTCTGTTCTTTCTTGAACAATTTTTCCAAGTACCCCAAGTGACATTCAAAAAAAAACAACTCTCAGTGAAATCAGGTTTTTGTACCAATTCCATAAAACTGCACCGTGTAAAAGGCCAATACTCAAACTGCATGATCTGTTTCCACTAAGATCTGCAAACTACTGCAATTGCAAATACAAGCTCTCATGTGGGCCCTGATTGATTTTCACAAGGAGGTCTGGGTCAGGGTCATGGTCATCTCACCTTTTTTGCTTCATTATCATTCAAGGTTGCTACATCTGATCTGCACCACATCTCATAGTTTACTGCCCCCTACGGCTTTGGAGACTTCACCCAAACTCCATATTCAATGAGAGACGACATCATCCACTTTTCCTTCAGCCAAAAGGAACAGGCAGAACAGTTTCAGTGTGGCATTACACTGAAAATTGTAATTATATTCTGCGATGTTCACGACTTAAGTTCTCGCTCTTTATGTGCTTTTCACAAATTGCCAAAAGTGGTGTGGAACAATTTCTAAACCAGCATTTGTAAAGGAATAAAAGTCAGGTTAAGCATGGGCAAGGTGATTGCAGATAGAATAGATGTGTTCAAAACATGAAGTTTTCACTTTGATGGAAGTAATATAAACTGAGGTTATCTTTTAAATTATGAAGGATCTTGATTGTGCACAGAGGAATTTTGGTGGGCTGGTTCTTGAAATGCAATAATTTATCATGCAGATGAAAAGAACAATTATAAAGGCAAATGGCTTACTTGCTTTTATTGCAAGGGAGCTTTAAGAGTGAGGCATCTTCCTGCAATTGTACCCAACTGTACTGAGATGACATCTCAAATATTGCATGCAGTTTGGTCTCCATATTGAGGTAAGGATAAACCTGCCTTGGAAACAATGTAGTGTAGAACTCAAAGTGTGATTGTCTCATGAGGAAAATTTGAGGAAGATCAGATGAAACACACTGGATTTTTAAGATTCAGAGATGACCTCAATGATACAAGCAAGATTCTGAGAGAAATTATCACAGTAAATATCAAGGAATTGCTTAACCCCAGTTGAAGAACTGATGGAGGTGGCACAGCCTCAGAATATGGCATTGGCCAATTTGGAGTAAGATGAGAAATTTCCAAACTTAGGATGCTGTAAATCTTTGGATTTCTCTATCCATAGGGTTGCAGATGTTCAGTTGATGAATATATTCAAGGCTGTGAATGATGATTTTTTAGACAAAAGGGGAATCAAGAGACATGCGATTCAGGTGGAAATGTGAACTGAGAAACAGAATGAATGACGACATAAATGAATAGGTGACCTGGCTCAAGGTATTATATTTCTGATTTCTTATTCTTTATGTGTTCCTCATGAAATTAGCTTGGATTCAGAAGCATGGTTTGAGTTTTTTTTCACGAATATCCTTTTTGTAAAAAAAATATACAAAAATGCTAAAACACGACTTAAATTAATAGATAGAAAAACTGAAGTAACCTTGCATCTCTGCAGAACCAATTACTACCAACTACCAGAGCAACTTTCAGCTGTGAGCTGGCAACCACTGGGAATGGGGAGAGAATGCTGTGCCTTTTTCCACTTCGTCCTTTGCCCATTAAAAATCATGTCCAAGAGTGCAATTATATTGGAAAGGAAATATTTTAAAACAACAAATCATGATATTGTAGAAGATTATGTTATTAATCTGCTCTTTTCAACAGAAATTTTATCTCCAAGGACTTCTTAATCCTTTTTCTATCAGAATAATTATCCTCAGGATGGATAGAATGATCACACAAATCTTGGATACTGACATATTCATTGTGATCCGATCAACGGCTTTGCAAAGTCCTTTCCATTTTAGAAGAAAATTCCTATCCATTAAACCACTCCTACTATATATAAACCAGAGCCACCAAAAAATTGTCAGTAGCAGACAACAGTACAGCAAACTAATTGTCAGCAGTGAGTAGGTGACTAATGTGAAGCATATTGTGGTATACAGTATATCATGATGCACAATTAATCAAATAACCTCAATTTAGCAGGATGTCCCATTCAAATCAATGGACACAAGGCACTTATCAAGGCAATGGACTCTTCAACCCACGTGGTGTTTAAAAGAAGTGGAGATAATTAATGCTTCACAAATCGGCAACTACATTAAAAACAAAATACCATCTGAAACCTCAGCCAAAACCTTTCTTCAAGTGAAGGACAAATGGATGTTCTGTCGTAAACTGAACAGATGGACCAGGATCACTGAACACAGCTGTTCTATTCAAAACGGATTTCCAAAATACTGCAACAGGAACATGTTTATCCTTTTTTCCTTCATCCTCCTCTAATATACTTGTGAAATACTCACTGTATCTTTAACAACCATGTGTATTCTAACCATCGCATGTCATAGTCTGACAGATAAGTCTTTTACCATCAGTCATGATTAAAATTCTCTCCAAGATCCAATGCAGCACATGACTGAAGAGCAGACAAGTTATATTCCTCATTCAAAGCAGAACTATGCATAACTTTAAAAAAGCTAAATTTAATCACAAGGCCCAGATGAAAAATTTTTGCTTGATTCTGGAATGGTAGCAATATGGATAAAATGAATTAGTTCAAATTCGTATTACAAATGGGCTGATTAACTTATTCAATAATTTCAACAGGATAATGACTGAGAGCTTGAGTTGCAAGTCACAAATTGCAATTTAATTTGTTCTGTTAATTGGAGTTCACAAGTCAACTCGAACCAAGGTTGGTTTGGTTGGTTCGGTGGTTTTTTTGGTTCTTTTTGATGAGAGTAAAAGGCAACAGGGAAAAGACAATTAAATGTATGCAAAATTAATTTTGTAATATAAAACATCACTTTAAAATTCGACATCAACATATATCAATTAAAATAGGCATCCTACCTCTCTCTCCATTAAATCTAAATATTGACATAGAGGGGAAAATATGCAAAAGCCAAATCTGTCCAACCATTCATTTAAATTTGTACTTCCCAAGAGAGCAGGAAATAATCCTGCCCAAAGTCTTGAATGCAGATTCAATTATATAATTTTAAAACAATGACAGTATCTCAAAATTTGCATCTTTGTTCTTTAGCATACCATTGTTCTACATTGGCACATGGTTGCATCAATACCTCAAAATACATTGCCTGAGAGTTCAAGGTTAGCAAGTGTCAAGGGTTTCAGATCTCTTAATGCTGAGATGAAGTTGTGGATTCGCAGTAATCTGATACAATTGCTGCATTGGATTGTACAACATGTTAAATAAACAACTTTCATTCATGTAGTACCTTTAACATGGAGGCCACATGGAGCGTCCACATGGTCACCCTGCAAGTCTTTCAGAGTGCTAATCTTACATTCACCAATTAAACCAGTACCACAATGTGGCCAATGACTTTGACAGATAGAGAAGGTCACAGTGATTTGTATAAATGTGCTTCACATGAGAATTATCCAGAAAGAAAGACAATGAACCACAGAAGGAGCTATAATAAAAATACATAATAAATATAAATAGGAGCAAAACAGCTCACATCAGTTCTCCTGTCTGTTCTGCTCTTCAGTGAGGTTGTGACTCTTATAGTCCAAAATTCAATTTCAGGCTTGAATATACTTCATAACCCTGCATCCATAGCAATCAGGGCAGAGATGAATAACAAAGATAACCAAAAGCTTATTCAAACATCTTAAAGGGAGAGGGAATGTGAGAGGTGGAGAACTTTGGGAAGGGAATTCCAGAGTTCAGAACCTTTGCACCTAAAGATCAGCTTGCCAACAATGGAGCAATTAGGTTATACTTCCATCATCATAAACACAGGTTTCTATTGCTGTAGATTTTACATTCATATTTTAACTTGCTGTTGATTAAGACTTCAATGGGTCAGCTTAATAGCTATCAACCTAATGCAAACCTGCTGTTTAAAATAGGCTTCAAACTGCAATGTCATTCTTAAATTGGCAATGAATCTTGAGTACAAAATGTGAATGCACTTCAGAAATTAACTATTGAAAAATAATCCTATTTTTCCCCTTCTCCAATTTTGAAATTATGCATTTTCTTTGAATCTTCTAACATTTTGTTCATTCATTAACAGAGGCTAGACAAGTTGCCTCATTGCCCAAATCCTTCAATTCTTTGAACTTGTTTTCATTCATTCACAGGATGTGGAAGATGGTCACAAGTCCAGGATTTAATGCCCATCATTATTGCCTTTAACAGAGTTATGGTAAATTTTCTCAAATCTTGATAATGATTGTTTGCTTGGAGGTTTTGGAGGCTAGTTAAGGCTCAACTACATTATTGTGGTTCTGAAGTTGCATATTGACCAAACTCCATAAACACAGAGATTTCCTTCACTACAGAACATGAGAAACCAGATGCGTTTTTATGACAACCCAGTAATTTATTCCCCTTTTATTTCAGTAATTTGGTTTAAATTTCCCCAGCTACCATAATGGGATAGATACATACAACCAGATTGATAATCTGGATTATTTGTCAAGTAACAATACCTGTTCAGTAGCATGACTACTACACTGTCACATCCACTTTATATGATTCTTCCATGTCTGTTTAGGCTCTCTCACCTCTCAAGATTGGTGAGGATTTACATTTAGGAGTCACCTCTTGGGTCAAACACAAGCAGTATAAATCCATGCCAGCAAGTGCTGAAGGTGGAGCTGTTTTTATATGACTAAATGAAAATAATGAAACATAAGAGGACTATTCAGACCAAATGGTGCAAGTCTGTGTTCAATCTCCACGTAGATGATATTACTATTCCCAGTTTCCCTTCTTCTTCTCACATCCATCTTACCTTCAATTTCCTATTTGACCACTTGTCAAATCTTGACATGGTTTTTACTTTAATCACATGCTGTGGTTCAGTTTTGCTCTCTTAACCTTCTGTAAAACATATTTCTCCTACTCTGTCTTCAATCTTACTTAATCTCATGACTATGTCCCCATGCTCTGGACCATGCTGCTGCTGGAAACAATTTGCATTTACTCCCAACTGTTGCTTCATGTTATTTAAACTCTTCTTTAACATTCTGTAACCTCATCCATTCTAATCAAAATACCTTTATTTTTCAGGTATTTTACATCAATTTGAATCCAAGAGAACTTGCATGTGCCTTCTTCATTGCCTTACAATTCATCCACTGGTGTATGTTAAAAACAGCAAAGGTTAACAGGAAAATTAACCAAAAAAATGACTAAAGAAGTAAATTTTAAGAGAAATACTAAGGAAAAGAGGTAGAGGGGTTTGCAGGGTATCTATGTGGGGAATTCAAGAGCCCTGGATAAAGACAACTAAGAGAGTTGCTTCAGGTGAATCAATTAAAATGGGAATGTACGAAAAACAGAAAATGAAAGACAGCTGTGACAGGGCTGCAAAGTGGTTGTGGAGAAAAGGATCAACAAGATCTTGGAGGAATATGAAAACAATGAATAGAAGCAGGGTAAAGAATCTGTTAGGAAATGAGTAGTAAAGTTTTGGATGCTCAAATGTGTGCAGAATGGGAGATGGGAACCTGGCCAGGAGAGTTTTATTAACAATAAGAAAGGCATGGGTGAGGGTTCACGAGTGTTGGATTTGAATAAGGCTTGGGCTGACAGGTGGTGTTACAGAACCAAATACACTTGTTGATGGAGCATGTACATGGTTGAAAGTTCACCTCAAGTTCATGTTGGATGCCGTGAATTTGGCAGGTTTTGAGAACAATGGCTTCCACCTTCCCACTATTAAGCATGAGAATTTTTTTTTCATCTAGGATTGCATGTCAAGTAAACAGCACAATAAATCATGGTCAAAAGAGATGGTGGTAAGAAAGGAGTCGCCAGTGCGAAGTGGGTGGTGAAATGGGTGGTAAAGTGGATTTGTGGGACCTTCTCACTAAAGGCAAAGGCAGGTTCAAATTTAAAATCATTTCAACATTACAGATCGTTTCTGTCCCAGAATGAGGGTTCTGAGTCAGCTAAGTAACTTGAATTCAATATTACATTTATTTGTACTTGTGCACAATTCTGATCCAATACATGCAATCAAACAAAAACAGATTCTAGTCAATTCCATTAACAAAGATTGCTAATCCAATATTAATCCTAATTAATCCAATAAATCAAGAAAAGGTAGACATTACTGCCAATCTTATTCTCAAAGACCAACAAATTTAACAAATCGATGCTCAGTAAATCAACATCTCATCAGATACTATGTTGCAGATACTCTCAGTTCAGCCAACTCCCACAGAATAATCGTAATAAATATATCAAATACTCAGCTGGGCAGATGACCAATTATTTACTCTTCTGTTATTTATATTTTAAATTAATGAATGAATCCATCTCGTATTATGAAATCAGTATAGGACTGGAGAAAACTGGGCTCAACATTGATCTCAGCAGTATAAACATGTATCTCTACCTCTATATACATTTCAAGTTGAACAGATAGGCAATGCAACAGCTGTCAATTAATGACTGCCACTTCAAGGCTAACTTGTGACTCAATTGCATGACAACATACCGTTATAGCACTGGTGCAAAGAATGTTAATATCCTTGTACAAGCTGCTAACCATCTCCAACTGCTGAATAGAGTACTTTGGGGTGAAGGAATAAACCTGCCAAATTTCAGCACCAAAGAAAACCTGGCAAAAAGAGTGACAACTTTCCCTCAATTCAACACTCTAAAAATCTCTTACCGAAGGAGGATTGCTGAAGACAATTGTATTATTCTGGGCAAAATGAAACACTTTTTTTTTAATAAACAACGTGTCAATTATCAGTAAAAATTAGAAAAATAATTTGAAAAAATTAAGAGTTATATCTTGTGATAATCTCGTTTATGGCTGAGGGCAATCAAACTCAAATACTTAATCAAAAATCACTTGCAACTCATCTTCCCTAATTTTTTGTTTCATGTCCTATTTTGTACCAACTGAGCCCAGAGTCAGTCTAACCTTTTTTAACTTTAAATGCTTTTGATCATGGGTTATGTCAACCAACAAAATCTAAAGAAATAACTCTTATAATACAGGAATTATTTAATGGAACAAATGTTTCACTTTTTTTTCTATCTTACCATGAAGGGAACATGTCTGACCTCCATTCTGCAACTACTTATCGTTGTGCTGCCTACAGTGGTGGAGTTAAAATTATGAGTTCACCTTATGTGGTAATGAATTTGCAGGTTCCAAAAATTCAAGGTTCCTGTAGCATTCAAGTTATTCATCAACAAAACTGATTGGTAACTTGCATTCATAGATAAGGATAAAATCTATGACACCATGAAAAAGCAACAATTTACTGTTCATTCAGCTTGAAGAGGTGAACAATCCAGTTCTTGTGTCTGCAAGCCAGGCCATTGAAAAGACAAATGTGAACCCACCTTTCAATAACTTTGATAGGTATTGCCTCTCTGATGCTTTCAGATAAAAATCTTATTGAAAAATCCCCTGAAACATATGTTACCATCTGTACAATTGGCGTATATTATGGGTTTGAATCACACTGGTGCATATTTTACTTTTGAATGCAAAATTACTTCAAGGATAATGCTGGGAGATAATTTATGTCCTCCACAAACCATCGCATTGCATTTGTGTCTGGGAGACACACACATACACACACACACGTCTTTCAAATGCCATGATACTCATTCAATTTTCAACCAGCAAATTGTTGTCTAGTCAAAACCAAAAGTGAAGAACATTATTGAACCCTTCTCTTTAACTGTGCTCTCATATACAGTAATCACAATAAATTGACACCAACACTGACACAATTCATCAATTTAAAACACCACCTATGCCCGATTTGCAGAGTATTTCAACATTTTCTGGTTTATTTCAGATTGCTCTGATCTGTAGTATTCTACTTCTATGTTCATCATTCACATGTTAGAAGAAGTGAGCCCAACTCCTCTTTCTGAATTTTGGTATCAAGAGCCAAGCAGAAATCTAGCTTACAGCTGGAAAGTACATCAAAACAGATTGTCAAAGATGCTTATCTTCAAAGAGCAAATTCTGCAAATTCATAGTGGAACCACCAAATGGAGCAGCCTGACTTTAAAGACTGTCTACTGCCCAGGGAACAAATAGATCAGAGGCAGTCAACCACCTGCCATATTACTACCTTTCGGCTTGAGGGAAACTGCAGAAGCAGGAAACAAAGAGACAAAGTATAAAAGAATGAAAGTAAGTGAGAAAAAAAATGCACATTTTCAAATAACACAGTGACGAAGCACCTGCAAGCATAAAGAAAGATGCTGAACTCCAAACCTCAGTGGAAAAATAATGAATGCAACAACATGCAGTTCAAAGGGAGAAAAATGCAGCAGATTATTATTTACATAAGATGACAGAAAGAAAGATCTTCAATCAATAATGCAGATTACAAGCATTGAAATTTGGCACAATGCAATGTGTAACTTGATGAATCAGTAAGTTTTTTTTAAATATAAGTGTCCTCAGCAATCAAGTGTTTACACAAAAGGAATTGCTGAGAAATAGAGGGGCATGTAAGATGCCAATCAGGCAATATCTATGCACAGTTACTGGAAAATTTGCTTCCCAATTACATGGGCTGAGAGTCAATTACAAGAGATTGACCATAATAGTGGAAAAAAAATAATAACTTCAATTAAAATAAAATGAAAATGCTAGAAGTAATCAGATTAGGCAGAATTTGTAGAGAGAAAGAATTAACATTTTATCTTGCCATCAACTTTGTTTCTTTCTTCAGAAATGCAAATTGACCTGCTGAGTTTTGTTGCCATTTTTTTGCTTTTATTTCAGATTTCTTGCATCCGCTGTATTTTATTTTTGGATCATAGATTTTTGTGTAGTGTTGTGTCTATACTAAGCACCAAAAAGAACCATTATTGCACTTTCTGCAACTGCAGAACAGTTGATTTTATTCAAAAACTTTTTTTTTAAATCATTCAACTAATAGTCACCATCAACAAGTTGCCAAGAGGATTGGAACATCAGCTTGGAAATATGTTCACTTTTTCACATTTGCTTTGGTGAGAAGAATCTGAAAATTAATAATGCACAAAATATCAATTTTAAAAAACACACAAACTTCTCCAATAAAAAATGCAAAAAAACCTGAGAACTTGATAATTGGCATGTAAGAGCAGGGGTAGATGGGGAGGGCCCAATGGCTTGGTGACAGTGGCTGTGCCTTGCTCTGAGCCAGCAGTGGTGGCTCTGTCGGCCAATATCACTGCTGCATTGTGTGGCCTCTAAAGGATGGGGCTAGAATGCTGCCTACACAGCCTGATGTTTCATTTGACTCCCCAGGATCACTCCATCCTCCAGCCTCAGCCTCCTAACTGCACTCTCACTTTGGACCAGCTCCTAACTATCTTTGTCACTGTAAGTCAAGAGAGATAAGACTAGCTGATAAATCTGGAAGAAGGTATGACTGACAACTTCTTATCCACATCATCTGAAACTTAAACATTGGAGTAAAGCACAGCTGACCTCCCCCCACCACCACATTATGAGAAGGTTGCATTCCGAGAAAACAGTCTGTGTCATGATTTTCCAGAGTGGTTCAAGAAGCACGGATAGAGAAAAAAATAATTTTGTGTTTACTTTTCTTCCCATCTAAATTTTGTGGGAGTGAATTTTATTCTGTACCTCAGATCTTTGGGTGGTGATTTGTGAATCCTGAGCAATTTTCTGTTACCTGAATAGCTGTAATGTGGGGGTCACCTGTAATTGGATAATCTAATGAAAAAATTTCAAAAATTGAAGGAATGATGTAAAGTTATGTAGTCAATCGGTTGGTGTGAAAATGCGAAAGGAGTTGAAATGTCTTCTAGTTTGCGTTTGGCCTTGGCAGACAAGGCAAATGCACCTGCACTCAGTCTGCAATGGCCATCCTGAGTTTCTGTTTACAGTGTAATTTCAACTCCCTTTCCCACTACCAGACCAACCTGTGTGTCCTCTGCCTTCTCCACTGCCACCATGAAGCCACAGAACCATACAGCACAAAACAGGCCCTTCGGCCCACCATGATGTGCCATCCATCAAACAACCCTCACACTATCTAACCCTTTCCTCCCGCATATCCCTCTATCTCACATTCCTCCAGGTGCCTATCCAACAAACTCTTGAACCTGTCCAATGTATCTGCCTCCACCACCACTCCAGGCAGTGCATTCCATGCACCAACCACTCTCTGGGTGAAAAACCTCCCACTGACATCTCCCCTGAACCTCCCACCTATAACCTTAAAGCCATGCCCCCTCGTCTTGAGCATTGGTGCCCTGGGAAGGAGGTGCTGGCTGTCTACTCTATCTATTCCTCTCAATATTTTATATACCTCTATCATGTCTCCTCTCATCCTCCTCCTTTCCAGTGAATAAAGCCCTAGCACCTTAAGCCTGTGCTCATATTCCATACATTCTAATCCAGGCAGCATCCTGGTAAATCTCCAATGCACCATCTCCAACACCTCCACATCCTTCCTATAATGCGGCGACCAAAACTGAACACAGTACTCTAAGTGTCGTCTAACTAGAGTTTTGTAAAGCTGCATCATCGCTTCGCAGCTCTTAAACTCAATCCCACGACTTATGAAAGCTAACATCCCATAGGCCTTCTTAACTGCTCTATCCACCTGTGAGGCAACTTTCAGTGAACTGTGAATATGAACCCCCAGATCCCTCTGCTCCTCTACACTGCCAAGTACCTTGCCATTTACCCTGTACTCTGCCCTGGAGTTTGTCCTTCCAAAGTGTACCACCTCACACTTCTCCGGATTGAACTCCATCTGCCACTTGTCAGCCCAGCTCTGCATCCTATCAATATCCCTCTGTAAGTTCCGACAGCCCTCCACACTATCCACAACACCGCCGATCTTAGTGTCGTCCGCAAACTTACTAACCCAGCCTTCCACCCCCTCATCTAAGTCATCTATAAATATCACAAAAAGTAGAGGTCCGAGAACCAATCCCTGCGGGACACCACTAGTCACTGCCCTCCAATCTGAGGGCACTCCTTCCACCACAACCCTCTGCTTTCTACAGGCAAGCCAATTCCTAATCCACACAGCCAAGCTTCCCTGGATCCCTTGGCCTCTGACCTTCTGAAGAAGCCTACCATGAGGAACGTTATCAAACGCCTTACTAAAATCCATAGAGACCACATCCACCGCACTACCCTCATCAATCTTCCTCGTCACCTTCTCAAAGAACTCTATCAGGCTTGTGAGGCAAGATCTTCCCTTCACAAAGCCATGCTGGCTGTCCCTAATCAGTCTATGATTCTCCAGGTGTTCACAGATCCTATCCCTTAGAATCCTTTCTAACAGCTTACCCACCACAGACGTAAGGCTCACCGGTCTGTAATTCCCTGGACTATCCCTACTACCTTTTTTGAACAAGGGGACAACATTCGCCATCCTCCAATCCTCCGGCACCATCCCCGTGGACAACGAGGACTCAAAGATCCTTACCAGCGGTTCAACAATCTCCTCCCTCGCCTCTCGAAGCAGCCTGGGGAAAATCCCGTCAGGCCCCAGAGATTTATCTGTCTTGATATTATTTAACAACTTCAACACATCCTCTCTCTTGATATCTACAACCTCGAGAACATTACCCTTACCAGCACTCCCTTCCGCGTCATCAAGGCCCCTCTCCTCGGTGAATACCGAAGAGAAGTACTCATTGAGAACTTCTCCCACTTCCGCTGCCTCCAGGCACATTCTCCCACCTTTGTCTTTAATCGGACCTACCTTTACCCTAGCCATCCTCCTACCCTTCACGTACGTGAAAAAGGCCTTGGGATTTTCCTTAACCCTACTAGCCAACGCCTTTTCATGTCCCCTTCTAGCTCTCCTCAGCCCTTTCTTAAGTTTCTTCCTCGCTACTCTGTATTCCTCACGGGCCCTGTCTGAACCTTGCTGCTTATACCTTATGTATGCTACCTTCTTCTCCCTAACTAGTCATTCCACCCTCTCTCGTCACCCACGGTTCCTTCACCCTGCCATTCCTTCTCTGCCTCACCGGGACATATTTATCCCTAACATCCTGCATAAGATCCCTGAACATCGACCACATCTCCATGGTACACTTCCCTTCAAAAAGGACATCCCACTTTACACTCCCAAGTTCTCTCCTTATAGCCTCATAGTTCGCCCTTCCCCAGTTAAATATCTTCTGGTCCTCTCTGCACCTGTCCCCGTCCATAACAATTTTAAAGGTTATGGAGCAATGGTCACTGCCCCCCAAATGCTCACCCACCAATAGATCCTTCACCTGTCCCGGTTCATTTCCTAAAACTAGATCTAGCATGGCATTCCCTCTAGTCGGCCTGTCGACATACTGCGTCAGGAATCCCTCCTGGACACATATAACAAATTCCGTCCCATCTAAACCTTTGGCACTAAGCAGGTTCCAGTCTATATTTGGGAAGTTGAAGTCTCCCATTATAACAATCCTGTTATTTTTGCTTCTCTCCAAACACTGCCTGCCAATCTGCTCCTCTATATCTCTACCGCTACCAGGGGGCCTATAGAATACGCCCAGTAGAGTAACTGCTCCTTTCTTGTTCCTTACTTCCACCCATACGGACTCTAGAGATAATCTTTCTACAACATCCATCCTTTCCACATCCGTAACAGTGTCCCTGACCAGTATCACCACCCCTCCTCATTTTCTCCCCACTTCCCTATCCCTCTTAAAACAACAAAAACCAGGAATATTCAATATCCACTCCTGCCCTGACGTCAGCCACGTCTCAGTAATAGCCACGATATCATAGTCCTCCATACTTATCCAAGCCCTCAGTTCATCTCCCTTATTCCTGACACTTCTTGCATTTAAGTAAACACACTTCAGTCCATCTACCTTACTACTTTTATAGCCTGTATTCTGCTTCTCCTTCCCCAAAGCCTCACTACCTGTTTGATCTAACTTTTCCCCATCCCCTTCTTCCTCTGACCTACTCCTCCGGTTCCCTTCCCCCTCACAAACTAGTTTAAACCCTCCCGAACCACCCTAGCAAACCTAGCCCCAAGGATATTGGCCCCCTTCTGGTTCGGGTGTAACCCGTCCTCTCCGTACAGGTCCCACCTTCCCGAGAAGAGATCCCAATGATCCAGAAATCTAAAACCCTCCCTCCTGCACCAACTTCTCAGCCACACATTTATCTGCCACCTCCTCCTGTTCCTGCCTTCACTATCACGTGGCACCGGCAGCAATCCCGAGATTGCTACCCTTGAGGTCCTGTTCCTCAGTCTTCTGCCTAACTCCCTGAACTCGCTCTTCAGGACCTCATCCCCCTTCCTACCTATGTCGTTGGTGCCAACATGGACCACAACTTCTGGCTGCTCTCCCTCCCGCTCAAGAATCCTGTGGACCCGATCAGTGACATCCCAGACCCTGGCACCTGGGAGGCAACATACCATCCGGGATTCATGCTCACTGCCACAGAACCTCCTGTCTGTTTCCCTGACTATCGAGTCCCCTATCACTACCGCATGTCTCTTTCCCACCCTTCCTTTCTGAGCAGCAGTATCAGTCCCAGTGCCAGAGGCCTGGTTACTGCAGCTAGGCCCCTGCAGGTCATCCCCCTCAACAGCCTCCAAGGCGGAAAACCTGTTACTGAGGAGAACAGCCTCCAGGGTTCCCTGCTCTGTCTGCCTGCCTGACTTCTTCTTCTTCCTCTTCCCTCTTCCCTCCCCTGACAGTCACCATTCTATCTGCATCCTGAACCTCAGATGTACCTGCTCTAAGGGGGGTGACTGCCTCCTGATGGACCATGTCTACATAACTCTCTCCCTCCCTTATGCTACGCAGTGTTTGTAGCTGTGACTCCAGCTCATCAACTCTGAGCCAAAGTTCGTCCAGCCTCAAGCACTTACTGCAGATGTGGCCATCGTGGACCGCAGCAAGGTCCACGAGTTCCCACATCAAACAGCTGCAGCATATGACCATGTCCTCCATCTGACTACCTTGTTTTTTCCCCCTAGTTAATCCCACCTACAAATCTATAATAGACAACAGGTAAACCTTACCTTTACCTACTTACCAGCAACTTACCCTCCTTGCCTCTTCACGCCGAAGCCCCTTGAGCCAAAGCCCAACCACTCTGCTGCCTCTCACTCCACTGCCCACTCCGACACTGCCCGCTCTATAGGCTGTTTGCTTTTTTAAGCTGCCCGCGCCGCGCCTGCGCAGTCCAACCCCCACTCGACTACTTAGAAAAAACTTTTAAAACACTTACTAAAAAAAGTTATAAAAATCTAACCCTTACACTTAAAACCCTAACAAAAACTAACCCTTACACTTAAAACCCTAATAAAAGTGATAAACAGAAAAAACTTAGCTGCTCCGAAGGCCAAATGCAAACCAGAAGAACAGTACCTCATATTCCACTAGGGTCATTAAGGGTATGAACATTGAATTTTCCACTTTCAGGTAACCCACTCCCCCAAGTTCCTTTCCCGTTCCCAATACTCCACCCAGTGTCTCTCTCTCTCTCTCCCTTGATCACCTTTTACATCCCGCCCCTCCTAGTTACCGGGACATCTTCCTCCCCTTCCGGTTCCATCTGCCCATCACCAACATACCTATCTACCTGGGTTTTTTCTCCATTGGTTCACCTTTCCTATGCCCCCTCTCACCTGGCAGGCACAGTAGTGCAGTGGTTAGTGTAATGCTATTACAGCGCCAGTGACCTGGGTTCAATTCCTGCAGCTGTCTGTAAGGAGTTTGTACGTTCTCCCCATGACCGCGTGGGTTTCCTCCGGGTGCTCCGGTTTCCTCCCACATTTGAAAGACGTACGGGTTAGAAAGATGTGGGCATGCTATGTTGGTGCCAGAAGCCAACACGCCAGACACTTGTGGGCTGCCCCCAGAACATTCTATGAAAAGATGCATTTCACTGTGTGTTTCGATGTACATGTAACTAATAAGGAAATCTCTCTTTCTATCTTAAAATTTTCTTTTTCTTTTCTTACGTTTCCACCTATCACCCCTACCAGCCAGTCTCAACGCTCACCCTGCTCCTCCTCCCCCACCTGGCTTCATCTACACCTGATTCACCCTCCTCTACCCCACACCTCATCTGCTTCCACTTATCACCTACCAGCCTCTGTTTACCCCCTCCCTCTCACTTCTTTACACTGGCTATCTTCCCTCTAATCTCTCAGTCCTGATACAAGGTCTTGACCCGAAACATCGACCATCCCTTGGCCTCTGATGCTGCTTGACCTGCGGAGTTCTTCCAGCAGTTTATTTTTTGATCAATAAAGATTAGTCTCTTTCCATGCAGGTATTTCATTTGTGGTCCTTTTGGACCCAACCCATGGTAAAGCAAAGGCTGAAGGTGACAGCTATTGCAGTGGTGCTATCCTGCAAGTTCCATTCACAAATAATTCAGTCAATTGACTGGCAGTTTCAGTGTTGTTGGGGGCCTTCCCAAACAGGTGTACAGTATTCTGCCATGCAGGGGACAGGTTTTCAAGCAGTTGAAAGGGTTACTACATCATTTTGAAGTACATTTGGAATAAAGGGCTCTGCTGGTAAAAATACAAAAGGATGTGAGAAATGAAAGTGAGCCACAAACCAGTTAACACTTGTCTTACTGAAAACATTTCTTCCAGACTGCAGAAAATGATAACTTAGCACAATTGTTTGGAAAACCGTTGGAAAAATGAGAAGGGTAACTGCAAGATTACCTGAGAAAGGGGAGGCAGGAAAATGGTAAAAGAAAGCTTTGAAAGAGTCCTGAACAATATCTCTTGGTTGAAGAGCATTTTCCATGGTATTTCAGAAATAGAAAAAGAAATCACACTTTGCAACAATAACATGTAGGAGAGCTAATTTGATGGTATAGTCTATTAGTTGAATTTGGCAGGTGCTACTGAAACCAAGCTACAGAGAAAGGTGGTAAATTCATCAGAACTTGGTAAAGAGATGAGCAAGTGAAGCCCATCATTAAGCAATGGTATATTTAAATGGACTGTGATGAGCTTTTCCTTTTGATTCTTGTATATTTTAATCAATCCACATTAGGTTCACTTCCTTGTGTTGCTCATCCAACTTTTCCTTGTTTGTTTGTTTCTCTTCTATTCAAAGATTTTTGCTTACTGCTTGTTGAAAGTAATGTTCCTTCTCCTTCAATTGCAGGTATGGTACATTGCTAAGTAACCAACCAACTAACCTGCAGGTGACAGGCTTGTGCATGTTGCTACCATATATTCATGCAAACTGACTGAGGTGGCAAGAGGCAATTCTTTCACTAAACCACAACATGGAATTTGCTCGCTCATTGTGATTTCAGGCTTCTCTGCCAATCTGGCAGGTAGCTTGCTGAAAAATGGGAAAATAGATTGAAGGTTTCATGTGAAGATTCTGTGCACTTGTGGAGACTATCCTAAATTTTGCGCATCTTACTATGAAGAGATTTCATTTCCTCATGGGAAGATTATTGGGGAGCAGTAACTTGAAAGAATGGTTCAAAATTATACTTGGTCATTCCTGTTCCTAATTACAATGCCTTTCAGCTACAGACAAAAAGGTCAAGTGAGAAGAAAAGCATCAAAATTGTTCCATTAAATGTTTGAGTTTACCCAAAGCTTATCAATGGCAGAGAAGATAATATCCCCGAGTACATATATGGTTCAAAAACACCTTTGAAAATGGTATCATCTTTTATTATTCCCTTCTGAGATATGGATATAATCGACAATCTTGTCATCTTGAGAAGGTGATTGTGAACTGCTGCCTCAAACTATTGGTGGTGAAAGTACTCCTACAGTATTCATTTAGAAATTCCAAGATTTTGACCATTCTGTGATGAAGATATAGTACTGTATTTTCAAGTTGGTGGTCGATGTTGAATTGGGGTTACAGGTGATGGCATTCCTATCTGCCTGTTACTCTTTTCTTCTCAGTGGTATAGTCGATGGTTTGAAATGCTCTCCTTTAGAGCAAACCTCATGAAGCTTTGATTTCTGTTTTATTTTACAAAGCCTGGAAGTGGTTTTCCTGTTTGGAAAAAGAGTTTCGAGGAACTTCCTATATTAAAACTAACTGACTGGATAACAGGAAAGGGAAGGTTAACATCCTGAATAAAGGCTGGTGGTGCTGTGAGTTACAATGATGGCTGGAAATGATGTCACTTATAAGTTTGAGAATGCGTTATATTTAGTATAATAGAAATGTTTTGTTGAGCAGAATACATTGTTGATAACTCCAGGAGATGACTGATTTAGATACAAGCTATCTTTGGCCTTTGGTGGGGAGCAGTGGGAAGAAAATTATTACTCTCCTCAGCAATTAACATGCAGTCAGTTCCATCTTAAATATATTTAATACCTTAATTCCTTGCTGCACAGAAAAAGTCATATCCTGCAGACATGAAATCCACATTAGTATATCTGTATGCCTGAGGGGCAATGTGTTTTCAAAATGGGGATTCAGTACCAGTGGGAAATGATCCTCATTCAGCTACAGTGTAGCATTTCCTTAATCAACAAAATGCATGTCTGTACCTTTGCATTTATGACTGCAAGTCATCTAAGCATGGAAAACAGTTGTGTTAAGTACATAGAATTTAAAATACTATTTTTAATGGGAATGATTGGACACAAGCAGCTTTTATGTTTACGACAGGGAATCCTTGCCGACAAAGACATTTAGTGTTCCTACATTTAAAAATCAGAGGCAGGTTTCTGCTTCAGCAATATTTTGTGCTGATAAAAACAAAGCATGTTGTAAATACTCAGCTGATCAGATGACATTTTTAGAGAGAGAAAAACATAACTAACATTTCAAGTTGATTTCTTTTCATCAGAATCTTATTGAAGGTCACCAAAGAGAAATATTAACTCTTTCTTGACAGATGCTGCTGGACCTGCTGTTTATGCACAGCACTCTTTTTATTTCAGATTTTCAGCATGTGCCTTTTTTTTGAAAAACAGTCTTATTTAAGAGCTGACTGCACAGCTTCATGGTTTATGATATTAGAGTTGGAGGCTGTAATGCCTGATGCACTGATTTGCATACATATGCAAATTAATACAGTTTTATGTTTTCAATTCACAGTTTTTGAGGTGAAAGATTAACTTCTACATGCATAGTACAGCGCTTGACAACAAGGCTAATAAATTGTGCTGCACAGAGTAATATTGGAACTTCAGGTTTAATGCATCTTTAGAGCTTTGAGGAATAGCTAAGTCATAATTTATCAGGGATCTTCCTGATCCCTATTTTAAATATAGCTGATCATGCCAGAGGGATGAAAGAGAAACCCACAGCCCCATCTAGCTATCCTAATTGGAACTGTATGATTGTGGATATCAGGTGTTGTGGCTTGCTGTCAATTAAGTTACTGATGTCACTTTGATCTAAAATGAAAAGTGGCAACTTGGCCAAAGCATCAAATGGTTCCTGCAGAATTACACCCAGGCAAAGGAATTTGAGATTCCTGGCACAGGAGAAGAAAGTAAGTTCTTCCTTTATTCTCACAGCAGACTTTTTCTTGCAGGCAGTAAGGGCATCATCTTCCAATGGCTTACTTCTGCAACTGCTACTCATATAAGTCCATTTGCCACATTTACAGTCAACCTTATGTTGATCTGGCAAGACCTCCGAAGCTTAGCATGAGCAGTATTTCCCAACCACTACATTGGCTGATATCCCTCTGCAGCTGGTGGTGGGGCAGCTATGGTGAGGCCCCAAGAATGGATGAAGTGACCAGCTCAGTGGGAGTCCGGGAACCTTAATCAGTGTGACAGAGAAAACAGATGAGAGGTTGCATGCCATAATTAGACTTGGGATCTGGGATGTGGTAGAGTTTCTGTGTGGTAAAGGCCTCTGCCTCTGTGAGACAGAACCAAGGAGGGGAAAGGATGCAATGCTTTGTTTAAAATCCAGGAATGGAAAGGGAGTGTGTGTCTCTAGGAAATACCTTTTTAAACCTACTAAAAAGCAATATGGAGCTGTGTCTGCTATTTTTAAGATGGAACATAAGTGGTACTTCTGTGACCAAAGGAGACAAAAATTAGCGTTACTCTATCAATGATAGAATTTGTCATGGTTTGATTATTCTGCTCAAGGTGATTTTTGATATGCCTTCTGGTTCAGGTAATTGTGGAATTAATAATTGTAGCTGAAAGGGGTATACTTTTTGATCAAATAGTGATACCAACTTAAATAATTTTATCAAGAACTCTGCTTTAATAGGAGTGAATCAGGTGATTATTGGATGATTTAAGATACTATGATCCTTTTAGCACTACCCATTTAAAGCAGCACACAATTTTAGGATCAGATTTTTCAGGATCTTATTGTTTTTTCCCCCTTCTATCTCATAAAATACAACTAATAAAAATGAACTTTTCATGTCTAGATTCAGGGTTTTTAGATTTTATGTGAACCACCACCACCGTTCTGTACCACTGCCCCAGCCCCAGACAACTCCATGATAGACCAACGATTTTACTGACAGACTCGAAGCAGGATAGATTACTAATTGGTGTTAAACATCTTTATTTTTAATATGTGTGACATAAAAACACATTTTTCTTACATACACACATTGTGACAAAACCCCATTAACCTAGCAATTTAAAAAATTATTTCACTTTTTAGTTAAGTTATCCCAGTCTGCACCACTAATTTATCTTTACATCTGCAGTTTACCTCCCAAGTCAGTGTCTTCCTCCCCACCATTCCCCCGCCAAAAAATAAAGAATATAGGAAATCAAATTTAATTCAAATTATTTGCCTACATTTTCCAAATATTTCTGCTCTTAAAGATTATGATTAATTTTGTGCATACCATTCACCAGCTAACAATGTGAAGCAACTTGCAAAGAACCTTGACAACTACCTTGTGAGACATTCACCAGCTATTCAGGAAAACTGATCAGAGTAACTTTCTACTTGGAATTTAAAATCCAAGGTCAAAATCACTTTGCACGTCAAATAATGGACAAAATTAATGTCTTGCACTTGTGCAGCAGAAAATCCCTGAGCATCAAGTCACCAAATCAATGCTGCAGCTCCATTCTCAACTTAAACCCCAGTTGACTTGTGTTAAGCTTTGTAAAATCAGCTACAATTATTATTCAAGAAATAAACCATAACAGAAAAAAAACTTCTTAGTTTCTTGGCATTGAGGATAACTTATTTCCAGTCCAATTTTATGGGTTTGGAGGTGACTGATGAGCCAATATAGGACTGAGAGACTACTGCAGGAGGGAAGGAGGTGCTTGACAGGATTGATGAGTAACAGGAATCATTTCCTATCTGCTCAGATCAGAGTGTCCATTTCAGGAATCTGGTGTAGGGCAGAGAAATATCATGTCCTGCCCAGTGGAGCACAGTGAGTGTAACTTGGGCTTCCTTGCTGGGACAGTACTTAAAGTGACTCTGTATGTAGTCCTCATCTCAGAAGCATACAATAGGACGGGGACCACTGCTACCCAGCAGATGGGTTTGAGGTCCTATATTTCAAACGTTTTTTTTTCTACAAACAGCCAAAGCTTATGCTGGTGCACTGAAGGCGATGGTGAATTTCACCAAAGATCTGAGAAGTGGTCTTGTGATTAACTTATTAAGGGCAGCACGGTAGCGTAGTGGTTAGCGTGATACTATTACTGTGCCAATGATTGGGGTTCAATTCCCATCGCTGTCTGCAAAAACTTTGTATGTTCTCCCTGCATCTGCGTGGGTTTCCTCCGGGTGCTTTGGTTTCCTCCCACATTCCAAAGGTGTACGGGTAGGTTAACATGGGTTTAAATGGGCAGTGCGGACACGTTGGACCGGAAGGGCCTTACCATGCTGTATAAATAAAGTTTTAAAGTTTTTCTATTACTTGTGGGAAAGGGGATGAAACCTGATGCAGGCACAGCTGACCCCATTAAAATGAATGGGGGATAATGCCTTCAAGGAGAAAGGTGAAATAGAGATATTTTTATTATTTGAGTTTCAGTGTTCTGTCTTGGTTTTTATTTTGAGTAGGTCCAAAAGCAACAATTTGCTTTCTTTCAGATCTTAAGTGTTACTGAGTGTTTGAAAGTCAAAGACGTACAAAAACATACAATGAACACAATAACCATGACAGCTGGAGAGACTGGGGCGGGGCCTCACCAGCTGTCAAAGCAGTTCTGCAAGTGCAGCTGGCTGTCTGCACTGAGAGAGCCCTGACACTGCATTCTGCCACACTAAAATGCTCACACCTGGCCTCCCAGTGAAACACTATGCTCGGATCCACACTAGAAAAAACAGCTGTAAGATTTTACCCTTCAATTTGCAAACTGTACTATCTTTATGTTTTAACATCGCGGTATGACACCATTTTCAAATGGAAGTTGAGTTGACCATACAGTCTGTGCATCTGGAGTTGCATATCAGCCAGACCTGGTAAAGAAGAATATCAATAATAGATTTTATTACAATCCAGTGGATTCCTCATTACCAAACCGACATTTAAAACAACTTTTATTAACTGACTTTCAATCCCACAGCTGCCGTGAGTGGATTCAAACTCATGCTGCTGGATTATTCATCCAGGCCTCTTAGTTACTAGCCCTAGTGCTGACTGAACTGTTGCACCACCCTTTTACCATCAAATTTCATGGCATCAGATCATGCATGGGCAATGAAACTCCCAATTACCCTTAACATCTTCCTTTAGCTGATGAATCACTGCTCCTCTATCTTGAGCAACACTTGGAATTCGGACAAAGAAATTGAAAAGTATTGATGTTCAGAGAGATCTGGGTGTCTTTATGCACAGATCACTCAAAGTCAGCATATGTACAGCAAGCAATTAGGATGGCAAACGATAAGTTGGCCTTTGCAGCAAAAGGATTTGAGTATGGTTGTGAAGTCATTTTTACAGTAATTGTGGAGTGTCCTGGTGAGGCTGCACCTGGAATACCACGTACAGATCTGGGCTCCTGACCTAAAGGAGGATATACTTGGATTGAGAGAATACAACAACTCACCACATTAATTCCTGGGATGCGAGGGAGTAACATCCCCGAGGACAGATTATGCAGGCAGGCCAAAATGCTCAAGAATTTAGAAGAATGAGTGGTAATCTTATTAAAGCACACAAGATATTTATAGGGCTTTACAGCATTGATGCAGAAATTATATTTCCCCTATGGTGTCCTGAAGCAGGGGTGACAGTCTCAAAACAAGAGGTTTAACATCAGATCTGGGATGAAATGAAATTTCTTCACCCAGAGGATCACAGATCTTTGGTGTTCTCCACCCAAAGCAGCTGTGGAAGCCCAGCAGATGACTATTTTCAAAACAGAGGTCAATAGATTTTTGGAAAATAAGACCATTAAGGGATATGGAGTTTGTGCAAAAAGTAGCAAAGGTTAAAACATCAGCCATGATCTTACTGAATGATTGAAGATGTGGAGAGGTGGGGATGGCAATCACCAAGAGTGGTTTGGTAACACCACCTCTGATAGAGCTAGCTGAATCCCGAAGTACACAGATGACAAAACAGGTCTGCAGCCAGTAGTGAGTGAACCAACTCCAGAGATAAACCTATCTGACCACCTCATTACCAATCCAGCAGTTGGAAGGGTCCTGACCCGAAATGCTGACTGCCTGCTTTTCTCCACAGACACTGCCTGGCCTGCTGAGTTCCTCCAGTATCATAGTGTTTTTCATCAGTTGCATATACAGCTGTCCAGGACAGACCTGATAGAAGTGACCACCATACTCTACTTGCTGTGCCCCATCCTTACAATGGGGGAAGCATCCATCATGCATGCAAATTGGATGGACACAAGACAGATCTGGCAGCTCAAGATTGTGACTCCATAAGATGCTATGGAGCAGCAACAGCAGCAAAAGCCTACACCACTACAATTCTTAGCCACATGGGTCAGCATATCCCACTCCATCATCACATTCAAGCCTGGAGAACAATCTTGACAACCCTGATTCAATGAGCAGAAGGGCATACCAGCAGCAGTGCCAGGCATACTTAAAAATGAGGTGCCAACCTGGTGAAATTGCAAGAAAGGGTGAAATGTGCTAAACAGCAAAAGCAAACTACAATAGATTTGAGCAATCCCACAATCAATTGTTAAGATCAAAGTTCTGCAGTCCTGCCACATCTCGTCATGAATGCTGGTGGAGATTAAATAGCTTGGTGAGGTGGTAGCTCCAAAATCATCCTCACCCTCAGCGATGGCAAGGCCCAGCATATCTGTGCAAAAGACATCAATGAAGCATTTGCAACCACATTCAACTAGATGTGCCAAATGATGATCCATCTCAGCTATTTACCAAAATTCCCATAATCACAGAATCCAGTCTTCAGCCAATTTGATTTATTCCATGTGGCATTAAGAAATTCTTGATAAGAAGTGGGTGAAAGACAGACTGGAATGCAGAGTTAAGATTGCAATCAGATCAGACATGATCTTATTGAATGGCAGAGCAGGCTCAAAAGGCCGAGTGGCCTATTTCCATTCCTAATTCATATGTTTATAAATGGCTGAAAAACATTGCATTTGGCAGATGCCATGGGATCAGACAACATCCTGGATGGAGTAAAGATGAGCTGTGCTTGGGAATTGTACCTCTTGCCAAGCTGTTCCAGTACAGTTATAGCACTGGCATCTAGCCAAAATTGTCGAAAACTGCACAATGTCTTGTTCAAAGAAAGGATTCATCCAATATTGCTAACTACTGCACAGTCTGCTCTCAATCATCAGCAAAGCGATGGAATGTATTATCAATAGGCGCTATCAAGTGAATTTACCAATAAACTGCTTAATTATGCCCAGTTTGTTTTCATCAGGACCACTTGGCTCCAGACCTTATCACAATCTTGATTGAAACACAAATCAAACAGCTAAATTCTGGAGGCAAGTTAAAGGAGACTGACCCTCACAATATATGACTGAATGTGCAATTAAACAAGCCAAATAAATCGGAAGTGCAGTGCATGGGCATGAAGGGGGAAAGAAAAACACTCCAATAGTTAGAGTTACAACTCATCAGTTAGAGGGCAAACATCCCATAATATTGCCACAAGTGTTGTTCAGGACAGTGTCCTTGGCCCAACTAGCTTTAGCTCTTTTTTCCCCCCCAATTACCTCTCTTTAATCATTGAGTCAGAGGTAGGAATGTTCACTGATCATTGCACAAAGTTCAAGTCCCTATGTAATTCAGCAGCAAATGAAGGAACCAATCCAGCATTCAGCAAAGCTAAGACAACATTCAGAATGGGGTGATAAGTTGTATGTAACACTCATGGCACACGAGGTCAAGGCTACGGCCGTATCCAACCAGATATCCAACATATCTAACCACCTGCCACTGACATTCAAAGTAATTTTCATCACCAAGCTCCCCACCATCAAAATCCTAGAACTCACCATCGAAAGAAACTCAACAGAATTATATCTTGCCTACCAGAGCACATCAGTGACTGGGTACCTGCAGCAAATGAATCATTCCTTGACACCCAAAAACTTTCCAACCTCTTGAGTCTGATGGAATAGTCTTCCCTTGCCTGGATGAGTGAAATTAAAAAGCAATACTCAAGAAGTTTGATACCATCCAGAAGAAATAGCCAGCTTGACTGACACCCCATCCACAATCCTGCACAGGAATTCCCTCCACCAGCATTGAATTGCATCTGCAGCATGTACCATCTGCAAAAAGCACTGTGTTCTCTTGATTAGGCTGCTCTGACTGCACTTCCCAAATCCATGATTTTTATCACTACAAGGACAAAGATAGCAGATGCATGGAACTGCGGGTCTCTTTCCTGATTGAGAATATATCATAGGGTCTAATTCCTAAAACTTCCTTTCCAACAGCATAAAGGGATTGCCTTCACCAAAAGACTGCAAAGGTTCAAGAAAATGACTCACCACACTTCTCAGGATAAAGTAGGTATGGGCAATGAATGTCTATCCTGAGAAATAAATAAAAAGAATAATTTCTGCTGGGAGTGGAAATGCTGAACTTGACCCTTTATCAAAGACGTTAAGAGCAGGCAAAATCACTTGAACAACCCAAAACAATCATCTCATCTTACAAGAAGCTTGAGCATCTCTCTTGCGTTCCATTGATGTGCTGCGCGACTCCACTATTGCCAAAATTAATTATCCCATTTCTATTCTTGATTTTCAACATCAACCGTATTTCATTTCACAATTGATGTACTCAAACATAACTACCCACAATTTTATTACAAAGATTTAGTTAATTCACAGTAAACAATAGAAATCAAGGAAAGTGGACTTTTATTAAAATGTGCAAAAGTGCTCTCCCTGTTGAGAAACTGCTCAGGTGAGACAACAATGAAGAAACATTGTACCCATTTCTTCATTCTCCCTGGAGCCCCAAATCATGAACAAGTGCAGGTCAGGTCTTGTTCAGCAATACCTTGCCACCTCTTCCATTAATGCTGCTTCCACTAACTAGCTCAGAACATCACAGGGACCAAAAACACATCAATGGCATTTTCCATTGTCTGCTTTTGTGTCTCCAGTAGCTGCAGTTTTATTTGCTCCAACTATCATATGCAACACATCTGCAGAAACCTCCATAATAAAACTGCTCTTTCTATATCTAATTATACTGTGATACTATAACAATCAATATCAGGTGAACAAAATTTGTCTTAATCTTTAACCAATTAAGACTGAAAATAAGTTTGGAAGGGCACAAGGAATTCCAGAGATATTCTCAAATCCTAACTGCAGGGGAAAAAAAACTGCAACTTCAAATTGTTGAAAACCGTATATGAAGCATTACTGGCATGTACATGAAACATTAATATATTTGTTGATTAACACTGTAAATAAATTACACAAACATAAAAGGATCTTTCTCCACTAACAATTAATTTAACAGCATCCTTAATGGGGTAGAGGGGAAATTTGGTTTTGATTTTAAGTTTTCTGCCACTGCCTAAATTTAGCCAAAAAAATACATATAATTACAAAGCCATCAATACCCTTTAGTGATTTAAATTTTTCACTGAAGTGAGCACACACAGGATCATCTGTCTAAACATTGCAGACTTTTTGTAGCTAAAGACAATCCCAATAGCAGGTGGATTAAACTGAGGCTATAAAATTAACACCACAAAAGTACAGACAGCAAGTACAAATTTTAGATTAACCTTTATTTTGATATATCCCAACGATAACAACATGTTTATTTCGCATATTTGATGAATTAAAATGTTAACAGGTGTACTATCAAACAAATGTGAGCCTTATGGAAAAGTAGTCAAACCTTTGGTCAACGGGGTGTCTCAAGCAGAATCTTCAAAGAACTAGTAAGATTGAGGATAAGGAAGGGAATTCCAAATCCTGGGACAAAGGCACCTGAATGCTTGGCTACCAATGATGGATGGATGATAAAGGGTTTAGGACGTCAGTAGGTGACAGAGATGCAAGCATGCATGCAATACTTGTATAATTTTTGCCCTATGATCAATGCAGAGATAGACAACTTTAATTTTTCAGACTTACACTTCTGGTTGCTCTCCAGAGCTGCCACTGAGGATGGTGAAATATGCAGCCTGAATACTAATTATGCTTCAAAAAACCAAAGGAAAACTTGAGGCAAGTTGATGAAGTTAATAAGGGGTTCTGGCCTGAGCATCAATCTCCCAATGCCTCAAGACCTTAAGAACATCATTTACGGCCTTATAATGGAACTTGCACAACTGAACGAAGTTGTTACAGTTCCTGGCTGTTTTCAGAACCTGTTGAAGGCAAACATACTACATTTAACAATGCAAGGGGCCAGTTTCAATAAAAAGTCCTCCAATTGTGAGTAATATTTAATTATCCTTTACTCTCAAATGGCCAACAACCATTACACCATTCATTCAAAAATCATGAACAATAGTCAGTGAAGATCCCTAATGACAGCAAAGTGCCTTAGTACAGTGTAAAAGCCTCATGAACCATATGCTTACATGCATTCTAAACTTCCCATTATCACATAAAATAGCATAAGTAACAAGATAAAAGTACAGTTGTAATCATAGGACACAGCCTAAGGGTAGAAGACTCGAGCAGGCCAAAGAAATATTTCTTTCCAGACCCTTTCATCTGTCCCATAGATCATTAATAGTAGTGCAGCGCATAGTTTTCCTCTGTAATCTTCTGCTCATGCCACTTTCCAGTAAATTGATTCTGCAGATTTTGAGCACAAAATATTGCCAACAAAACCACAAAAAAAAACTAGTTTGCTATAGTTAAATTAATACCCATTTAGGCCATAAATAGCTACATAATTAAATAACTAGATCAAGCAAACTTACCAATAAATAATCATTCACCTCAAGTGCTTCATCAACAAAACACAAATTTCCTGAAATTGCCTGGGGTTCTGGAGACATTAATAAAAGTAGCAGCAATTCCCTCCAAAGATTCAAAACTAAAACATCCTCAGATGCTGGAAATCTGAAATACAAACAGAAAGTGCTGGGAATACTCAGCAGGGATTAATGCAGCAGAACTGCTAAAGCATCACTGGCCTAGAACATTAACGTGATTTCTTTGTACTGCCAAGACCTACTGAGTATTTCCAGAACTTTGTTTTTATCTGCCAAAGACTCAACTGGCCTGCCCAGCAGTGTACAGATCACAAGTATTTTAGGTTGATACTTTATGCAAAGTTAGTTGTCCTCAGTTGGCCCAATGACTAGACAGCACAACTGAGCTCAACACCACTGGGCTGAGAAAGTAAAAATTAGAGAGTCTGTAGACATTCCTGATGAAAAGTCTGTACATCTATATCTGTCAATGATGAATAATGTAAAAAGGCTGTCTTGTGAGCACCAAATGCAGTTGACCAGGTTGGAGGAAGTGCAGGGGACCCTCTGTCAACTTGTAAGGACTGTTTAGATCCCTGGAAAGTGGGGAGGGAGGGGAAGATGGGACAGGTGTTACACTTCGTACAGTTGCAAGGGAAAGTGCCAGGGGTTGGTGGGGGGGAGGGGGGTGGTGGTGGTGTAGGCAGGGTAGGATGAAACGATTAGGGAGTCCAAAAAAGACCTGTCCTTGCAGAAAGTTGGGGGGGGGGTTTGGGGGAGGTGGGGGAACATGGGGAATATATCACTGGTGGTCGGATCACGTTTGAGCTGGAGGAAATGATGGAAGGTGGTCTGTTGGATGCAGGGGCTGGTGGGGTGAAAGGTGAGGACCAGAGGAACTCTATTGCTGTTCTGTCTGAGGAGGGAGGCATGAGACCAAGCAGAGACAAGGCAATTGTCTTGAGCAGCACCTGCACCCTTATCTGCAACAGCCATATCGAGCTTCCAGTTACATGTCCTTCTAACTCTTCCTCCCACTCCCACACCAACCTGTCTGCTCTCGGCTTTCTCCATTGCTAATGGAGAGGCCAAATGCAAATTGTAAGAACATCTCATATTCCACTTGTGGTTGTTAACAACCCAATGGTATGAACACTAAATTCTCCAATTTCAGGCAACCCAAACCCTGAGTGTTCTCCTCCCACACACGCTCACCTGTCCAACCTTGTTTTCTTTTCCCTTTGGTCATCCCTCCCATCCCTTCGGTCATCCCTCCCATCCCTTCCTTCACCTGATTTCATCTACCATCCCCCTCCATCTGTTTCCACCTATCGCTTACCAGTCTCTATCCTACTGCATCCACTACCATCACCTCCATAATGCCAATACAGGCAGTTCCCAAGAAGCAAATGGCTTCTGTTTTTTCTTGCAGAATCCTTAAGTCAATTTAGTCCACAAGTCAGAAAATACACATAAATCACTCAATATAGTAACCATTATCTCCACATTATTGTATGAATGGCACAAAAAAAAACACACAACTGATAAAAAAAGAAAGAACAATTGCTAAAAGTGGACAGAGAGGAAACTAGTTCTGCCATTTATAGGAACGGACACATGCATGTACGCTGGACTTTTGAATTCAGTAAAATTATAGGAGCTCGTGTGTATGTATGGGTGCCTTCAAGTTGGACGTTAGTAACCTGGGGATGGATGCACACTGGCAGCTTTGCCTCTTCCCTCTCAGCCCTGATGCAGGGTCTCAACCAAAACATACACTTACACCTTACGTCCACAGATGCTGTCAGACTCACTACGTTCTCCCAGCGTTCTGTTTTTGTTGCAGATTCCAGTATCTGCAGTCTCTTTTGTCTCTGTTCATAGACTAGTTTCCTACTCATGGCCATTATTCATATCATATCCCTTAATGATACAGCATAATATTGAACCACAAAATAATTCACAAATCAATCCAATGTTGTCAAATCCTGGTGACAGGACCATCAAATCAGGGACATGAACCAAGTTTACCCTCCGTTATCCAAGTATAAGTAAGAACTGAAGCCAGCAACTTTCAGGTCCATGTGGCTTAGCTACTCACGGAATTAGACTGCCATTCAGGTAGACAGAGATTTGACGACTTTCAATAATGACGAATTGTTTGGGCAAAATTTCAAATTACAATTTGGGCTGATTTGGCTAACCTTAACCATAAAACTGAAGCCAGTTTCACGGTCTGTTTTCAAAAAGGCAAACAGGAAATAGTGTGCGAAGTTCCACTAATTGCCCTTTAACAACAGCTATTGAGAGCAAGTGTAAATGTCGAGTACTCAGGTGCAATGCTGGTATTCCCAATCCTACCTCCTTTCCCTGTTGGAGAGCCAGGTCAAAGCTACACGTTTTAAATGACCACCTGGAAAACTCAACGGATAGTTTTTGAGGCATGAATGGATGAAATAGGCAGATAAAGAAATTTCAGACAAAAATGCACACATTTTCCCAATATAAATGAACTCCAACCACATTCAAGGCAACAGAAATGGCTTCAGAAACTGTGGTGTCTGGTAAAAAAGATTTCATACTGACATCAAAAGGCATTCACTAAACGATCCTGAAAATGAGTCATGGAGAGTTGTAAAGTCACACAGCACAGAAATGGGCCCTTCAGCCCACCACATTCATGCCGACCTTTTTACCCAGTTACACAAATCCCTTTTTCCCCACATTAGGTCCATATCCTTCCTTGCGTTGTCAATTCAAATGCCTATCTAAATGTCTCTTAAACGTAGTGATGTATCTGATTCAACCACCCACTCTGGTCACATGTTCCAGTTATCTACCATTCACTCCATAAAAAACTCTCTCCTCAATTCCCCTTTAAAATTCCTTCCTCTAACCTTAAACCTGTGCCCTCTTGGTTTTGATATCCCTACCATCAGAAAAAAAAATTTTTATCTATCCTATCTATGTCTCTTACAATTTTCAAAACCTCAATCAGGTTACCCCTCACCCTCCTTTCCTCCAGCGAAAACAAGCTTAGCCTATCCAATCTCTCCCCATGACTAAAGTCCCCCAATCTAGGAAACATCCTGGTCAACCTCCTCTGTATCCTCTCTATCTCAACCACATCCTTCACATATTGTGGTGACCAGAACTGCATGCAATACTCCAAGCTGTGGTCTAACCAATGTTTTGTAAAGTTGCAATATAACATCCCAATTTTTACTTGCTTTGCCCCAGTCTATAAAGGCAAGCTTGCCATGTGCCTTTTTCACACTATCTACCCATGTTGCCACTTTCTGGGAACTATGAACTTGAACCCCAAGTTTCCTCTGTTCATTAACATTTCTCAGCACCCTACCATTTACCATACGTCTCCTACCCCTATATAACTTCCCAAAATTCATCACCTCACATTTGTCTGAATTAAGTTCCATCTGCCAACACTCTGCCCAACTTTCCATCTGATCAATATCCTGAGGTAGCCTCAGACAACCTAGTTAACCACAATACTATCAATTTTCATGTCATCCACAAACATACTAATCATACCTCCTGATATTGTTATTTGTCTCCAAGAAATGCAATGCAAAAATCAAATGATTGTACTGAGAATGATTACCTATAATCTTGGTGCACAATGACTCATTTTTATCACAGTTCAGAAAAGACAGCAAACCTCAGTCAAGTTTCCAAATTGCTGTTTACAAAGCAGAGAGAGAAACAATGCATCCTAATCTGAATGATTGTGCTCAGTGACAATTGATCCCATTTAACTGCATCACACGGTAAAGAATAATTTCTTAGTTATGTAATTAAAATGACATAAGGAAATACCATTGATGCATGCATTTATGGATCAAAAGATTATAGTTCTTTCTGCACACAGCACCAGGCTCCAGTATAATTCATTCAGATGCACGGCAACACACAGTCAGGCAAAAGACGTTTTTTTTTAATTGCTTCTGGAAAATCCAATGACTCATAATTTAATGACACCAAACTGAAAAGGTTATACTTACTCTTTCTTGAATCAAAAAGGATGGCTCAGTGAATTTACCACCTGAGCAGCTGTGCTGCATGGACCCTGACAGTCTTCAATTCCAACTGAAGAGTTCGGAGTTTACTAATCTCAGAAGAGAATTTTGCTTCAACTCGTCACAATGTCCATGCAATACACATGGAAAATTTGCCAGAATTTCTCCACTATCGAGTCTTTCCATGTTGAAAATGCACAAGTGAGAATGTTGGGCAAGGAGAAAAGAAATAGCTTCCTACATCTTCTGCCACTCTATTTTATGTATGACGGCTCAATTTTAATAATGCCTACTTCAAGTGAAGCTCCCCACATCCTCTCACAAATAGAGCACAAAACAAATGGCATTACATGGCATAATGTATGCACCGTAGCATAAGCAAATACGTGAGTTTGCCTCCTATACAGCATATCAGAGCTATCAATCCCAGCAAATTGTTAACTTAAAATGTGGGAAGGGCCGGTCCTTTGCAGTTCCCAAACTTTGATTTGTCAGCAATGCCAAGCAAGGCTGCTTCTTTGCTCCTGTCCCATTCCACTAGAAAGCAAGCAGACACATGGTCATGCAAAGCAACTTCTAAAACAAAAAAAAGCAAATGAGTTATTTAAGAGAGTAACTGATGCCATCAACACTGAATAAATACCAGCAGCAATATTTTACATGTTGAAGACCTTTTTCGCATTTCAGTAAAAGCAACATTGTATTTGGTTCTCTTGCATTATGCAATGAAATATCCAAACTTTCTACTTCCCAAAAGATTTGGACAAGTCTTTACTTCAGTTTTGTTGCAACAAAAATGCTTATCCTTTATTTTCTTTAAAATAGAAGTGGTTCGCCTGAAAAGATGGTCTTTCACGTCTATAATTTCAACTCGACAACCATAGGGTGATAATATTAATATTTCCTCTTGTGGCAAAATTTCCCTTGTAAAATTCCTTTAGGGAAGTTCCTTTGCAGCCAACTCCCTCCACATATCCACTATTCTACACCCTGCTAAAAAGAGATTTATACATTTCAGTACAAGGCTGAAATTTCAAAATAAATGATTTGGCCCATGGTCTGCACAGATAACCAACTAAGTTAGTTGGCAGTTCATAGTTAAGTTCTTACTGGCTAAAACCCAGTAATCCAGCATTCAGTGTTATCAGCACATTGTTAGAGTCATTTCCTCATCAATTCACTTTGAACTGTTAAAGATTAAACATTTACACAAACAACACATGGGGCATAACTTCACAAATGCTTCAGCATTTCGCTTAAGGAGGACATCCTGTTTTGTGCCACCAAAAACAGTCTATTCCAGTTGAATCAATGCTTGCCTGGTGACAGCACTTACTACAATATAAAATCACAACAATTAAAAGGAAAAGAAAGCAAAAGGGAAATGAAAAACAGAGCTATGAAAGTAAAAAAGACTTTGGTTGCTGAAAATGCAAAATAAAAACTGAAAATGCTGGAAATACTCAGCAGGCCAGACAATATCTGAGTCAAGAGAAACAATGCTTAGGTTTCATTATGTTCAACTTTCCTCAGAACCAAGAAAGTTTGAGATAAACAGGTTTTAAGATGCAGAGGAAGGTAAATGGGAAGGAGAGTGCAAAAGGGGAGATGTACAATTAGATGGAAGGAAAAAAGAGATTAAATAACAAGTGTGATAAGTGAAAGGCATCAGAACTGAAGGTGAGGTGTAAATGCAAAATAATTATCTAAACCTTCGAAAGGAACATGTTCGGAATGCTGGAAATGTAAAATAAAAATGCCAGAAATGCTTGTTACTGGAAAATGAAAAATTCAACATTAGGTCCGGGTTCAGGGGTTTTGCCATCAAAAATTAACGAGTAGAGTCTTTGTGACGGCTCTGTGGGATAATCAAATGCCTTATGACCCTTCCCATGACTGTGATGGATCCAGCACATAACAGCCATCAGCGTATATCCTCCAATCCTGGAAGCAACAGACAAAGCTAATAAGGAATTCTTCTCCAAACCTAAAACAATCCCTGACCTGAATTCCAATGAGAAATAAACGGACGCTCCTTGCCAATTTCAACACAGAAGTGGAATTGACATAGATTTCTAAGAAGGTGTAACTAGCAGGAAAAGGAAAAAGCAAGCAACTCCAACAGAGTCCTCCTGATAGAAATGCTTAAAACATGGTTTGATCACAAGCAACACTCTGCTTCATCAGTGAGCCAAGTCCAAGATCTCATTGCAACACCTCTTGATTCAGTTACTGGCACCTGATTAATTACCCCATTGCCTGATCAAGGGATCGCAAGAGCGTCTGCACCTTCTATACCTTAACAGAAGATTATGACTGCTGGACTGACTAATGTCTAATCACCTCTGTCAGCTCCATCACCCTGGGCCCAAAATGGCAACAACAAAAGAAACCATGTTACAGGACTCAAAACCTTGCAAAGGAAACTCTACTCAGTCAAAAGCTCACAGCCAAACTGACTCCCAACCAACAGGAGCAGTGGTGTCCATAGGGCACACTGTAATTCATATCTGTAAAGAGACTCTCAGTCCAGAATGCTGCTTCTGATCATTCTAGTCACAAGGTTTTAGCTTCTCTGTTCCACTTAGCATTTCCTCATACTTAGTATTTTCCATGCATAAGTTTTAAAATGTTTATTTTTCAAAAATGTACAACCAAAATGAGATAGTTATAGCAGTGTAGGACTGTACATGTCAGGAAATAAGTAATCAACAGTACAACTTGATAGTCATTCACAAGTGCATCCAAACTCTGGCCTGCAGGCTATTTCTGGTTCCCAAATCCTAGCAATTTGGCTCATTAAGTACAGGGAAACTCAAAATTTTATTTTTGCTGAACATCACTGAATAAATTGCTATCAATTTTGTGTTTGTCAGGTACTGCTTTAGATTATTGCTCCTTCAGAATAGCTGTAGTATTTAAAGATTCATACACTGTATAATAGGAGCACTATTTAAACTTTGTAGATGGGCTGCAAGATCCCCTGAAAACACTCAAGACGTGGTTCTGAAAGGAGCTGAGCCTCTGTCACACATACACATTGGTGAGTAGAGAATACCCAAAAAATATCTTCAGGTGAAGAAAGGAGTTTCAGAATTTCATAATGATGTGGCTGTTCATTTTGCTTAAGTATCAGAACAAAACTGATTGCTGTGAGACTTAAAGCTCAAAGACATGGCTGATGAAAAGCCTAACACAATTTGTTCAAATTCATGCAAATATTTTTCATTCCAATTTTATCCTCCAGTATTCATTGCACTCTGATTGGGGAAGAAAACCATTTAGACTCGAGTTACATTACCCAAGTCCTGTCTTTAAAAGCAAGAAAGAAGCAATGAAGCTGAACAGGGTCAACTCATAATCGGGCAAACATTGATTTACAGTTTTTAAAATAAAGAACCAATTCCAAAAATTCATGCAATCCCATGAATTCAAATTAATTTTGATTTATGCAGTCACAATAAATTATAAACAAGCAGATCTTTGGAACAAGTCCTCAAAATACTCATTAAAGTTCCAGAAATCCAGCAATAAAATTGAATTTGACATTCTCTGTAAAACAACAAGCCTTTGACAAGTCAGGTTTCAATAATCATACACAAAATTACTCTTTTCAACAAGAATGCACTTAATCTACATTTGAGCACCAAGGGTACCAAAATAAGTCAGCAAAATGTCCTATTTGAACAATGCAACAAAAAAAACTTGATGCACGTGCCACTGCCATGAAATGGCAGGTTGAAATTCGACGTGACACAATGAAACCATGCAACTGTAGAGACAGAGGGGACTATTTCCTGAAATTAATGTTCTTGTTTATCCCCATCTTCATGGTTTCACAACTTGTAACCGTGCTTTTAGCTACTTCTACTCTTTGCACAAGAGTCTTCTCACTGCACCTCATTTAAACTGCTGCTGAGAAGTTACCTCCTTGACCAAGCTTTCAGTCACATCCTCCTTGCACATCAATAGGCTCGGTAACAATGTTTGATTATGTTTTTAGGATGCATATTAAATTCCTTTATTAGAATGCTAAAAGCTGTCATCACTTTTGGGTGGAGTAATTGTGTGCTTAACCATGGAAGGAAAAGAGTGTCATTTATTCATAATTTTACAAAGGAAGCATTACAGTCGACTTCAAGGACCAACTTGGGTTTTCCAAAATAAGAAAAACATCTTCAGGATAGAAAATGGGTTAGTTACGCATGATTTCCCTTAACCTGTTTCACTGATTGATAAAGAACATAGATGGGAAAAAAGTATGACCAACATAATGAGCAGCTGCTCTTGGTCAGCATGGATTTTTGTGTGGGAAATCATGTCGCAAGTATTTAGTTGAGTTTTTTAAAAAAAAGGTGGCCAAGAAAATAGATGATAGAAGTGCATAGACAGTGTCTACATGAACTTTAGCAAGGGCTTAGACGAGGTACCGCATGGTAGCCTGGTCTGGAAAGTTAGATCACATGGGATCCACGGCAAGCTTGCCAATTGAATACAAAATTTGCTTGACATCAGGAGACAGTGTTGTGGTGGAGGGTAGTTTTCCCTGACTGAAGGCCTGTGACCAGCAGTGTGCCACACAGATTGGTGCTGGGGGTGCTGTTGTTCGTCATTTATATTAACAATGTGGATGAGAATGTAGGTAGCATGGTTAGTAAATTTGTGGATGACACTAAAATTGGTGGTAGAGTGAACAGCGAAGAAGATTATCAAAGATTACAACAGGATCTTGATCAATTGGGCCAGTGGGCTGAAGAATGGCAGATGGGGTTTAATTCAAATAAATGCAAGGTGTTGCATTCTGGTAAGACAAACCAGGACAGGATGTACACAGTAAATGGTAGGGCCCTGGAGAGTGTTGTAGAACAGAGAGATCCAAGGGTGCAGGCACATAGTTTCTTGAAAGTGGCAACACAGGTAGACAGGGTGGTGAAGAAGGTATTTGGCACGTTTGCCTTCATCAGTCAGAACGTTGAGTAGAGGAGTTGGGATGTCATGTTTTAGCTGTACAAGACATTGGTAAGGCCATATTTGGAGTACTGCATGCAGTTCCGGTTGCCCTGCTACTGGAAGGATGTCATTAAACAGGGGAGAGTGCCAAAAAGATTGACGAGGATGTTACCAGGACTGGAGGGCTTGGGTTATAAGAAGCTGGATCAGCTAGAACTTGTTTCCCTGGAGCATTGGATGCTAAGGGGTGACCTTATGGATGTTTGTAAAATCATGAGGAGCATAGGTAAGGTGAATAACCACAGGCTTTTTCCCAGCATAGGGGGGAGTCCAAAACTCAAGGGCATAGGTTTAAAGTCAGAGAGGGGATAAACTTAAAAAGGGATCTGAGGGGCAAGCTTTTCCACACAGACAGTGGTGGGTATATGGAACGAGCTGCCAGAGGAAGTGGTAGAGGTGGGTAAAATTACAACATTTTAAAAGGCATTTGGACTGTTACATGGATAAGAAAGGTTTAGAGGGTATGGGCCAAACACAGGCAAACAGGACTCGCTTGTTTAGGCAACTTGGTCGGCAGCATAAATTGGGCCAAAGGGCCTGTTTCCATGCTCTACAGCTCTATGACTCCATAAACATGGATTTCACTTTCAAAATGCATTTCTGTACCAGAGCCACAGGGCCTTAACCACGCAGCTTCCATGATCCTTTCAGACCTGCATATGTAGCAGTCAGAAATCAGGAGGACTCTTAAAGAAAGCTAAATCAATAAGAAGCTTAAATCATTGCACTGCAACTGACCTATTTCTTCATGTGCCATGTATGCAGTAAATTTCAAATTTTATCTGTTGGCCACTTAAGTGTCTAAAACAACCCATTTCATGTAAAGGCTGGGAAATAAGTTCCAATTAAGCACAAAGAGACATGTGAACATTCAAATTATCCAAATACATTTTTAGCTCTCTAGCTTAATTTCACTGCCAAGCCTGTCTATCCAAGTAAATGCCAATGGGAGCTGACAATGTGTGTCAGGTTCAGGCCAGTTTGAGTGTATGACATATTCCAGATCAGCTCAGGCTTCAAGGTGATATAGACAAGCTAAGTGAGGGGCAAGAACACAGATGAAATATAATGTGGGAAAAATGTGAGGGCATGAACTTCAGTGCAGAAAAGTTAAAAGCAACATCTGTTTTCAGGAGTGACAGAGTGGGAAATGTTGGCATTCAAAGAGACGTTAATATTAACAAAAGCTAACATGTAGGTCCAACAACCAATTAAGAAGGCAAATGGTACAGTGGCCTTTATCACAAGAGGATTTTAAAGCAGGAATAAAGATGTCTCATGACAGCTAAATAGGGCCTTGAGAGACTGCACCCGAAGTACTGCACACAGATTTGGTTTCCTGACTAAAAAATATGCTTACCCCAGAGATCCCCAGAATGGTGGTCTTGCTTTATAAGGAGAGCTTGAATCTAGTCGGCCTATATTCTGTAGAGTTTAGGGGAATGAAATATGTCCTCAATGAAATATATTTTTAAAAATTCTACAAGGCAAATGTTTTTCCTGGCTGAGAATTTCTTCAAGCAGGGAGCACGAATCTTTGGAAATCTTTGACACGGAGGGCTGTGGAGCTCAGTCATTATATTCATTCAAAACTGAGATTGATAGATTCCTGGATTATTAAGAGAATCAAATGAAATGGGGATGGTGTAAGAAAATGGAACTGTGGTTGAAGATCAGCTATGACCTTGATGAATTACGAAATAGGCTCTAAGGGGCAATTGGCCGACTGTTGCTCCTTGGTCTTATGTCAGGCCATGCCATGCTGGGATAAAGCCAGGTCACGATGATTTGTTTAGTGTTACTGCAAGGCTCCTCTGTTCTTGATCAATATTAGGCATATCATCCTCAAGCAGATCAATACGAAATTTGAGACTGTTATATTTGGAACAATTGTTGATTCTGGTCAGGGAGGAATAAAATTTCAAATAGTTAGGTTCAGGTTGACTTTAGATCAGCTGCTGTTGGATCAGCTTTAAATTGCAAACTTGATCACACCTCTACGACACTAACCAAGATTGTTCTTCCCCCCACTTGGTTCAATGCTTATCGCTATTAAATCTGAAGTCCTGTTGATTTATAGTGATTATCATAAATTATGCTGATTAATCAGAGGTATTTCAAGTGGGTTAAGTAGTATTTTTCAGTTTCTCTTATCTGCATCAATCGCACTAATTGACTGCAGCGCTCAGGAAGGACCAAAGGATTAGTTACTTGGTTATCACTAAAAGATCGAACAGCTTCTAATGACTTGGGAAAAGACAGCTTTCCTATGCGAACAAATGCATTCCTTTATCAATTATGGGAATTGAACCTTTTATCTCTGCATAAATAAATGAACTGACTGGCTGCTCCACAGATCAGGCTTCATTTTTGCATCTGTTCGCAAGTATTCATTCGTCAAAAGCAATTCCAATCAAATATTCTGGAAGTAGAACTTCCTTTAAATGAACCTGTAAAACATCTACAATAGTGCGTATTCTTCCCCATTTAGCAACAAATCTCAGTCAGCATTTTCAGTCACTAAAATGTAACCTTCTCGGGATATTGATTACAGATTGGAATTTTATAGAAAGGATCGGCAAACTGACAACTTTGATCTTAAAACCTTCTTGCAGATTCAATTCTAGATTGCATGCTTCAAGTACTTTCTTATCTACCAACATTCAATCATCTACATTAAAATATACCCAAGGAAAAAAAATTAAAAGGCCCAATTGTATTTTGATCAGAATAAAGACCCATCAAACCCCTCAATCTGAAGCAATTCAAAAACCACATTCGAAAGGGTGAAGAATGATTTTATGTTCTCACCTCAGCCACATGATCACACAATACCACTACAAATGATGACAGGAAGTATTGTTACCCAAAGTCGCTCCCCTGATCTCCAAATTTTTCCTTGCAGAATTTCACTTTGCAATCTGCTACCATTTGCCATTAACAGGTGCAAATAAAATTAACCTGCTTTATTAAAACAAGATATAAACAACCAGTTCACAGCAAAAAGAAACCACACAGCATACAGCAAAAATGACATAGAATCACTTCATTCTTCCAATAAGTAAATGAAAATAGATCCCATCTGCCAATTCAAGTTGGTCAACACCCTCCAGGGTCCTCCAGCTCTATTCAGAGGGGTGCAAGCTGTTCTCTTCAGCCCCTGACTAAATATCACAAAAAGTTTCACCAACTCATGGCTGTTTTTGGAACCTTGCCATGCACAAAGTGGCTGCCACGACTGTCGTAAAGAAGTAATGCATTGTACATAGATGAGCACTGGAATGTTCAAGATACAAGAATATAAACGGAAGTATTGCCTGTCAAGCTCAAATACAGTGAAAATTGGGGTGCGCACTTGCAATCTCAAAAACCTACTTTTTTTAAACAGAAACTGGGTACCAGAAAGTATTAAAAATTTTCATATGAACAGTGATAAATGTAAAGGAACCTGAAGGGATCACATGAAGACATGCAGGCACCATCTTATGGCCCTCCCATTCTATAATTTATTGAAAACATTGTGGCCACTTTACAAAACTAATGAGGAAAGCTCTTAAGTCAAACAAGAAAACTACACAGGACTATAGTTTAGACAATATCAAAAAAAATGCAAATGCTGGAAATCTAAAAAAAAGAAAATGCTGTAAATACTCAGTAGGTCAGGCAGCATCTGTGGGAAAAAAAAGTTAACATTTCGGGTTGAGGATCCTTCACCAGAACAGTTCTAACAAAGGGTCTTGGATGTGAAACATTAGCTCTGTTTCTCTTCCCACAGACGCGGCCTGACCAGCTGAGTATTTCCAGCAATTTTTTTTAAAACGACGTTAGACTTTTTAAACTCACAAGTCTTCATAATTCCAAGAACTTCCATAACCTCACTTAACTTCATGAAACATCTTCATCTCTCAAGAATTTCTCCAGTTCCCATCTAAAGAAATGCAAGGAAACCATAGCTGCTGCACATTTTGCACAGCTGCTCATCAAAGACAAATCTTGAAATTACTAACTAATAACAGCTCACTTCACCCTGAATGAATGTGGATTAATTTAAACTCAAACTGTCCTAATTCTATCTTGTTCAAGTAACTTATGCTCTGTGATAAAAATAATTCTCTTCACTTTCAAACCACCAGTCATCTCAAGTGTTTACATTTATATTGAATTAGAGCCAGATCCTAGAACCATGGTCTAAGACTTAACATTAGAGTCAGAGAATCATCAAGTCTGTGACAGCACACCAGCAACCAATCCAATCAGCTCCATTTCCCTACCCTTTTCCCTTAACCCTCCAAGTAAATACACTCAAAACAGATCCAATCCCTGTTAAGATCATTGATTATTCCACTTCCACAGTGCATCTTGGAGTTAAGATCTTAAATCTGAGTCTCCAAGTCATTGTTGGATCAGTGAATGTCCATTGTCTACCTTCCCTAAACCAGTTAAACATGGTTTCTTCACCCTAAACTTGTAGCTGATGTCCCTTATCCTTCTAACCATTCCAATAAATTTCCTCTGCATCCTATCAAGGGCCCTCAAGTGTGGTGACCAGAAATGCTCAAACCCTTTTTGTTTCTGAACTCTAACCAAATGGATTCTGCCCTTGCTCCCTTGAGATCATTGCATACTTACGAATTGGTTGAGGTAATTCACCTCCCTTTTCTGAATACTTTGTATCTGTGAATATGAAGTGCCCACTCTACTTCATTTTTAAGCGGTGTTTCTTTTATTGGTAGAGCATCATATTCCCACAGGGCAATTTGTGCTTGCAGATAACCAACCTGAATCACCATACTTTGTGTGGTTACACATGTGCATTCTAAATATCGTGTTCAACACCAACATCCCTTCAGTACTAATCATCAAGCTTCGAAACCTGGGCCTCTGTACCTCCCTCTGCAACTGATCCTCAACTTCCTTACTGGGAGACTACAGTCAGTGTGGATCGGTAATAACATCTCCTCGCTGACAATCAACGTGCACTTCAAGGATACCTGCTTGGCCTACTGCTCCACTCTCTCTACATTCATGACTGTGGCTAAGCACAGTTCAAATGCCAGCCACAAATTCGCCAATGACACCACTGTTGTTGGTAAAATCTTAGATGGTGACAAGATGGTGTACAGTGGCGAGATCAATCAGCTGTTGAGTGGTGTCGCAACAACAACCTCGCACTCAACGTCAGCAAGGCCAAGGAATTGATTGTGGACTTCAGGAAGGGGAAATCAGGAGAACACAAACCAGTCCTCATTGAGGGGTCAGCAGTGGAATGGGTGAACAGCTTCAAATTCCTGGACGTCAACATCTCAGAGGATCTATCCTGAACCCAACACATTGATGCAGTCACGAAGAAGGCATGCCAGTAGTACTTCATTAGGAGTTTGAGGAGATTTGGTATGTCACCAAAGACTCTTGCAAATTTCTATACACGTACAGTGGAGAGCATTCTGACTGGTTGCATCACAGCCTGGTATGGAGGCTCCAATTCACAGGATCGCAAAGGCTGCAGAGGGTTGTGGACTCAGCCAGCTCCATCACCAGCACAACCCACCCTGCCATCGAGGACATCTTCAAGAAGCGGTGCCTCAAGAAGGCAGCATCCATCACAAAGGACCCTCACCATCCGGGACATACCCTCTTCTCATTACTATGATCAGGGAGGAAGTATAGAAGCCCAAAGACCCACCCTCAACAATTCAGAAACTGCTTCTTCCCCTCCGCCATCAGATTTCGGAAAGGTCCATGAACACGACCTCATTATTCTTTTTTGCACTTTTTTTTGTCTTTTGTAGTAATTTTATGTCTTTGCACTGTACTGCCACAAAACAACAAATTTCACATCATCTAGGTCAGTGATAATAAATCTGATCCTGATGAATCTTTGTATTCCTTGTTGTATGCTCGGCATAATATGGTACTACATTCCTGTCTAATGCTAATAAACAATCTCACTCCATTCTTGACCTTTTTCCTCTTTTATTAAAAAAAAACATTCTGGTACCCATACTCTTGCCAGTTTAGCTTAAACCCTCCTCAGCTACACTAGTAATCCTTCCCACAAGAATATCAGTCCCAGCCCGGTTGAGGTGCAACCCATTAACTACAAAATTTCCAGTAACAACTGCATTTCTATATTTGGCATTTCCTCCCTGTGCAGTCCCTAGCCCTCGAGAATCACAACCCAGAACAAACTCCTTCAAAGTGTCACCACTGCTGGTGGTCTTTTTCACTTCCAGACTCTTTACTTTAAACTTTAAAATTTTATATATACAGCACGGTAACAGGCCCTTCGGCCCAACAAGCCTGTGCCGCCCAATTACACCCATGTTAACCTGTATGTCTTTGGAATGTGGGAGGAAACCCACACAGTCATGGGAACGTACAAACTCTTGACAGACAGTGGCGGGAATTGAACCCAGGTCACTGGTGCTGCAGTAGCATTACGCTAACTGCTACACTACCGTGCCACTGTTCTCCTTTATACCTAATACAGAGCACGAATACTGAACAAATCAGGAGAGAATGCATCAGATTAAAGCCTATACTGCCCATTGAAGTGATCTTAATAATGAATTGGCCTATCCAAGCAATACAATCCAAAACTTTTTTCATTTTCCCCAATTGTCTCAAGGTACCTCCTATGGACCTTGCATGATGATATCAATATCACCCACAAACCTTTGGCTATTTGCACTCGCTTTATTAACAAAGGCCTTTTTGGACCCAAGTATAAAAACAGCATTTTCCCACAATAAGGGACAACTGCCACAGCCAAAACTATTCCCCAAGCTGTTTTCACAGTCAAATGATTGGAACCAAATGATTAAGATCACAAGCAGCAATGAATCAGAGCAGATTCATTCCCCTTATGACAACTCTCTGCCAATAAAACATCAAGCAATTTTCACAGTACATAGGACAACATTAGTCAAAAATCCACACAGTGAAACCTAAACTAGAATCCTTCTTTTGCAGTAGATCAAAATCTTGATGATCAGAGTAGACAGCATTAACTGCTGAACATCATCAACTAACCAGGTTACCTTTCCACTAAGAATTTAAGCAGATTTGAGGCAGGATCTCAGATTCTGAAAGCATTGCTCCAACTTTCCAAAAAATTGCCAACTTTTCTTGAGTGAAATTCATCCCAATCCTCATACAATCTAAACTTTTCCTCACAGACCACCACCAAACAAGCCTCTAATTATTTAGGTCTGATTTATCCCCTTCTTAAACGAGGATTGGTGCTTAATTTTTATGTTTCACTATCATCACAGTTGACTTTTGAAGCTAAATAATGATTTCCAAACTGCACAGGAAGTTTTTCGTGCTGGGAAAAGAAGAGCACTTAAACATTCTAAACCATTGTAAAACATGATATCTAAGAATGGTACTTCACTCAAAGTCGATGTAAAAGTAGATGTACTTAAAAATTCATTGTAAATTAATAAGGTCATATTTGACTTAAAATTGCCAATAAAAAAGTTTGAAGTCTTTCTAAATTTATATTTTTCTTTCACATTTGCTGTTTGCAAGTTACCACAAATTTACTGTTTTCTCATTTGCACATTAAAACAAAAAGAAATCAATCAATCAATTCACAAGTTTTGCAAATGAGAAATTATCTTGAGGTTTATTTTTCCCAGCAAGTTGATTGGCCACATGAGAATTAGAGGTACTTCATAAGAAGTAGCTGAAAGCTACAATCTTTACAGATCTTCCATTCTTCCCAAGATTTAAGCCAATTCAGCATGAGCATGCAGGAATTTTCTAAGTATGTGGAAATAATGACAAGTGATGCCTCACTACAGTAACACAGCATGACAAAAATGAGGCTTCAGTAGAGGATATACACATAAGTGCCTTGTTGCTGAAGGTCAGCTGCCTTGAAAAATAGAAGTGCTATAGCTTGAAAACATGTGATGTGGAAAATTCTTCCTTCAATATTAACTGCTACTCCCTTTATGCTCGATCTTTCATGCTTTAAACCATCCCTGAATGCAAGTCACTCACTTTCAGAACCCTAAAAATGGATCAGAAGCTGGCTGTAGCACGAAGACGTCAATTCTCTCAGCAACGCCAGATAAGGGCCTGGCCTGTACACAGAATCTATCCAAAAAAAAGCAGAATTCCAAGAAAAAAAAAATTTGTCAATCCAGTCAGGAGACACTTTCTGAAACTTGGATTAAGGGTCCTTTTTGTATTTCATGGTAAGAAAACATACATGACAGGGGAAAATTTTTATCTTTCAATGGGAGCACCAAGTTCAGTGAAGTCTCATCTGTGGTTGTTAAAATGCAACACTGACATCATTCACCAGGGTGAGTAAATATTTGTGACTTGTGGTTTCCTGGTAACAATGATTCAACACACGAACATGCCAAACTATTTTCGATATCAGCGTTAACAGCAGTATTTTGAAACAATCTTGAACATGATTAAACAATGTGGTGAAAGTATCCCTGAAGGATTCTAAATTAAGCTAGAACAAGCTGAAAGGATGGTTCAAGAGCCTGACAACATGACATAAACCAAGCAGGATATGAGTACTTCTCAAGTTTGGGTCCAATATCAAAAAAAAATGAAAGTTCTTGGATTTGGATCAGGTCTTCATTTTATATGAGGGAGAATTCTGTGTGTTCCTCCAAAAAGGGGAACTATGGGGGGTTGGGAGAAGAGGAGAGCATGTCAGGCACATTCCAGAAAAACACCAAGCCTCAAATCACAATCATCAACACTGAGCAGGTGTAAATTTTTCTAGTTTATGTCCAAATATCGACAACAAAGTATTCCTGAAATCTGAATCCACCTTCTATGAGAAGACATGCATAATATGCCTTGTCAAAGAATTCTTAAAGTGACACGAACACTACTGAGTTCTTAATTTAGGCAACATAGCCTGAGTAATGAAAGCAAGAATCTGCCCTTACTGTACATACACCAACTGTATTGCTCTGTGCGTTAGATTTCTCAAATACCACCAGCCTAAATATGGAGCATCTTTATAGCTTCAGTGGGCTCTTTGGACCTGGATACTTGGCACCAAGTTAGTCTGTTCTGAAAATGATGCTGTCAAAGGTACGAAACCCCTGTGAAGGTTGAGAAAATCAAACAGAAGGTCTGGCACAAGAAGAATTTAAACTGCCAAGTAGAAATTCATGGCTGAGTTTCCTGTCACGAAGTGACAATAAAAATGAGCCAAGTGTACAACAGTGACAATTCAAGAATCACTTCTGAAGGTTTGATGATTATCATTTTCTTCTATTTATGCAATATCAGTTTTCAAATATTTCCATTCTTTGTCAATCACAGAGTGTTAACATAATACCTGTGATTTACCTCCAGGTGTTTTGTCACAGCACTGAGGCACTGAGTTAAATTATAAGAGCTTGGTATTAACAAGTCGCAGAGATGTTCATATCCTGCAACAGTGTGAGGATGTTCAAATTTAAATCTCATGAGGTAAGACAAGGGCCAAAGAACTCATTCTTCCATCTGGTCAGGTTGACAGAAGAACATTTTATTCATTTTTGATGCTTCTCAGAAAATAAACAGCCTGATAGCACAGTGGTTGATCACAAATCAGAACTGTACACTTTCACTAATACAGGTCAATAACTGCAAGAGATGGAGAGGGGGAGGGCTTAATAAGCAGTAGGGGTGGTGAAAGGGATAATGCACAAAGACGGAGTTCTTAAAGTAATCTTCAGCTTTGAGACACAAAAAAATTTACTCCTTTTATTGCACTAGAAGATAGATGCAAAGGTGGGCAGAATGAAATGGTCACACTATAACTTTTAACATTTCATTGTTTAATCAAATCCCAACAGAATGTACACACAATAAATGTTTTAAAATATTATAAAGCATTACAGAAGAGAATTTTTGATGATCTTTCAAATGACGTCAATAAAAGTATATATAGTTTTGTAATTTACTGTGCATCTTTTAGAGGTGTAATTTTATTTTAAATCATCATTCTTAGTGTAGATTGCCACCAAGATAGCACCTTATTAAATGATCAGATCAGACAAACTATTAAGCAAATGCAGGAACAAGCTTAACTCTTGACTTTAGGACAATTAACAATTTCATCCAACTGACAGTTCACGAAATAAGAAAATGAAAGAGTAATTTCTGACACACACCTGCAAGAAAGAAATAAAGTATTAAACCTTGAAAGCAGTGACAATGCTTGAAACACACTAACTGCTAAGAGAAATCCTCCATCATCTATCATCCTCCATCTGCCCAGAAATGGAAGACCTTGAAGTTACCAATGGAATATATGCTTCAGATATCAGGTATCTGATATACCTAATGTACATGTTTTGGGGCAGAATTTAGGAAGACGGAAACAGATGAGCAAAATTTAAAACAAAGAAGGTCAAACATTATTATTTTATACTCGTTAATTATTTCACACTTTTACAGATTCATGACTAAACAATTAAAAAGTGTTGCGATTAAAATGAGTGCTTAAAAAAATACAGGCATACATTTCCAAAAGATTTCAATGACTTAACCGAATACAAACATCATTTCGTGGCGGCATGGTAGTGTAGCGGTTAGCGTAACACTATTACAGCGCCAGCAACCCAGATTCAATTCTGGCTACTGTCTGTAAGGAGTTTGGACGTTCTCCCCGTGTGTCTGCGTGGGTTTCCTCTGGGTGCTCCAGTTTCCTCCCACATTCCAAAGACATACAGGTTAGGAAGTTGTGGGCATGCTATGTTGGCACCGGAAGCGCAGGGACACCTGTGGGCTGCCCCCAGAACACTCTACGCAAAAGATGCATTTCACTGTGTGTTTCGATGTACATGTGACTAATAAATAAATATTTTGTCTATATTTACAGAATAATCCACTGAACCCGAGAAACAAGAACTGAAAATATCCAGGAAAGATATTGTTAATTTTAAACGTTTCTGGGTATTCATATGTTCACAAAGAGGGTTTTTGAGAAACATTTCTATCTAACAATTGCAGCAGTTCAATTGTAATAATGGATTAAAATGGACAGAATATATCAATCACGAATGAGCGACTGCCAGTTGGCTTCTCCATACTATGGCAAATTCAGTTCATTAGAATCTCATCCTTATTCCAGAGTACTCAAAGTGTCCAATTTCTTTCATTGTACAGGATTTGTAAGAAATTTGTAAGAAAATTGTAAAGAATTTTCTTTCAACATAAAAGCTGATTCCAGCCACACCAAAGTAATGATTGAACTAGCTGAACAAAAGCATCATTGAAGACTCTGCCTCAGCTGAGAGTCACACAGCTGAGAACGTATGACCCACCAAACCATTTCCTGATACAGTCATTGACAAACTGGAAGCAGTGACTCTCTGACCACAACACACACATACATAAATTCAGCAGCTACTTCAAGTTATCCAGACACCTAGCACTTCTGAATTCATTATGACAAAGCTTTTTGAAGAATTTTAACTCTGTAGTGTAATGAACACGAACTGTTTTCTCCTTTAACAAACCTTTGATCAAGATTCAGCAAACCTCAAAAATAAAAATCCCAATTAACTCAGAAACAAAATACCTAACTTTCACCTCAGTAACACTGCCCACCTCTGCCATTTCATTTTCTTTCATTTTAGCCCCTCTATCACTGAACTTCTTTTACTTCCAAATCAACTTGAGACTTAATTATTCCAATACCCTCCTCCCCAACCTTCTGTAGGACCTTATTCAATCCACGTCATTTTCTTGCTCATTAGTGTAATATTAACTCTTCATCCTCCAAAATTAGTTAAACAATTTTATTTTACTGTTCAAATTCCTCCGTGGGACCACATCTCACAATTCTGTAATCACTTCTAGCCTTTAAGCTCACTATCCCAAAGACAATTTGTTGTGTGGCGATGGTTTTTTGCACTCTTTTTGCATTCGCTGGAATCACTGAATGTTTGTTTCAGCAGCCTCCATCCTAAGTTGTTCAGTTCCCCTTCCAATTCCAAACCTTCATGCACCTTCAGCACCATGTCCTCTCAAATCCAATTTCCTTTACTGAATCTTTGGTTAGAATGCTTGATGCTTTCTTCTTTGACACAGAATCTATTTTCCTTTTATGGGCATTCAACAACAAATATACTCATGAGTACAACAACAGGACATAAAATCTAATTTACATAAAGAGTCAAACTTGCAAATCTAAAAATAATAATGCTTTTTTCAGTCTGTCAGAGATTCAATGTAGAATTCATAACCATTTCTGTAGAAACGGCATCAATAACATATACAAATAATACTGAACCAAATAGGAAAAATAAAGTGATCTGAACTATGAGTTCTGATATGTAATTTATGAGTTCAATTGTCCCCAATTCCTAAATTACATCATCTGCTCAGTGCAGAAATTTCACAATATTCTCTAAGCTTCCTAAAATGATGTGCAAGTGCATGGAAGGGAATATGGGTCAATTTCTTGACAATAACACAATGAGAACACACATTTATAGCCAAAGGATAAAAGTGAAATGTCATTTCAGGGACAGTTAAAGGCAAAACCTCGAGACTGAACACTTCACCATACATTCTGTTGAAGCCACTCCAAGGACTAAAAATTCAAAATGTTTCATTGAGCAACTGAACAAGTTTTTTTCACTGTCTGAATGCTCAGCTCTCAATTATGGTGCCCATGAACTACTTCAGACAATCTGCCTTTGCAGCAGATAACATTATTTTTATTAACCGTCTTACTATTTTTTAAAAGATTTTGTTATAATCTCTCAGGCCATGCAAACAGCATCCAGCTTTTCAAATGATTTCCAATATTTTCTGCCAATCTTTCAATTTCCCAGCATTCAGATTTTTACTTAATCCCATTCACAAATGCTCCAGCCACTACACTCAAGCCTTTGTTAATAACAATCTTCCATTAATAACAAGGATTTGAGCAAGGCCAGTACTGACTGATGTTTCCTGAGTGCCATCTGCATTCTTTGCTGGAGGAGAAGGGCAAAAAACTAACATTCACGCCCTATCATTGCCAAACATCCTCAAGCAAAACTTGAGTGATTCACTAAAAGAGCATTTTGATTAAACAAATCAGATTAGGTTCATAATCCATTCTTAAAAGAGTATCTAATATTTGCACCTCATATTTAAATGTTCATTACCATAACAGCACAAGTAGAATACATTAACTGATCAATATAATAAATAGTCCACTGCAAACAAGCACAAAGGTATAAATCATGCCTCCTTACAGTGCATTTCCATGTATATTCTGCGTTCTTTGTTAGCTGTCAAAAATTGTTAGCTGTCAATGGAGTACTGAAGCAACAAGCAATCGTGTGCAAGGTGTACAGTATGATACCTACATTTGTTGTTGAGGACAAAACAGTGGAATTATTAATTAGTGAAGATGCACCAAAGACTATCCAACATGGAATTTACAAACAGTATTCACGTCTAATTTTAGTGAAAAAAGACAACAGGGTGGTGACAACTAAGACTGAGCTAACCGAGTGGATTTTCCAAACTACTTATACCACACCATACTTCAGAGATATGATTTATCTGTTCCCTTTCCCCCATTTTCCAGTGTCACTATAAGTACTTACTTTATAATTACACCCTTTTACTGTGTTTCACCCTCCTTTGGGTAGGGGTTGACAGGCCCTCTGCAGTTTGAATACACTGAGCTTAAATTAAACAGAAAACAAAGTGTGCACACTTCATTTTAGCAGAAGGCAGAATCAAAAACTGTTGAAAGAGTACAAACTGAATAGTTGAATCACACAAGTCCAACAAAATGTCATGGCAGTCCTTTATACTTGAAGGTGATTATACCTTGCAGTCTCATGTCTGGACTGATACTGTCCAAAAATTTCTAAGACTCAAACATTTTGACTGGGATCAACAAGTTACTGATGGTCACAATTCTTTGGCTGCAATCTCTGATTTAGGAAATCAATGTTTCACGCAAGTACAGGCACTTCAATGCATAAGTATTGCTTGCCTAGTCAGCTATTCCTTGCTGTTGACAGACCTTAAGCTTGGTTAAACACAGCACTCCTGAGCAATAAACAATTCAGGGATGAAGAGAAAGAAGATATGCTTGACCTCAAACATTCTCGTTCTATTTTGCACCCAACACTGCCCACAAACTGAAATGCACTAAAAATATTTATCTTGACATGTACACTGTATGCAGCTTCACAAGATGACACTTTAATTGTGCTACAACAATGATGATTTACTTACACTTGGCAATTTCAATTTCAGGTTCATTTATTCTACACAAATAGAATAGTACAAACCATTCTGTCACAGTCTGTTCCCCTAACAAAAGACCACTAGGGAAGGGGCATCTGCCAGGATTGGAAATGAACTGCACCAACAAATGCAAACCAATGATTATACCACATGCAAGCAGAAGACAATCTCAATATTTAACACAAAATGGGTATGATGCTATATGCAAAATAAATCCCAAAGAGCTTCTACTGCTCACTGAAGTTACCAACCAGATAGCACCAAGCTGAACTGCAAGAGTTTGTAGAAAATAATGTGGATGCTTCACAGTGACCTCCTTGCCACAGTAGAGTTAGTAATAAATCTGCATTTATCCAGCAAGCATTCATTTGTGCCTTTCACAGACAAGCAGATTGGTGATGATTATTTCAACTCCTCTCTCCTATTGGTTATTTTCTCAGTAGCTCAGATCCCATTTGCCAAAAAAAGGAAAATTTCAATAACAAAGAACTCAAAAAAGGCAGTTTTAGTCTTTTGTTCCTGGGCTAGTCAACTAAAGAATGTACACATGTTGAAAAATTGTCAACTAAGTCAGCTGGGGTTGAGTCAGCATGACTTCAAACTCATTACGGTGCCAGAAGATGAAATCACACTGCATTCATAACTCAGTGTTACTCAGAGGCATTTCAACAGGACAGCCAAGTCTGGCCCTACCCATGTTCTCCTTGAATTCACCCTCCCTCATTCTTTTTCTGAAGGAGTGGTTCCTCTTCTGACAGCCCCTTCTGCTAGTGCACATGGAGGGGCAGAGTTGGGTGGGGAAGGCCCTCAAACAATGAAAGGGGTATCACCTCAGGGATCCACAAAAATGGCAATGGTGCTATGTTTGTTTGCTTTTCTCTTTGAAGTTTACACTACTGAACGTAATAACCATGAATGTTAAGGTTTTGTTTTTGCACTTTCTTCCTTTGTACATTTTTTTTTATTATATATCAAGTTTATTTCTGAAATAAAAAAGGTTCCTCAGAGGACAGAGGTGTACCAGAACCCTGGCACCCCGCACAAATTTTATTCCCAAATTGCCTTATTCCCTGTGTTGTGCTAGAACGCACTGTACGTCAGCAAGCTATTCAAATACCAAGACCACAGAGTTATACCTGGTAAACTTGCTGATTTGCATGTACAGTTACCAGCAGATCTCCCAATGCAATTCAAAACTGGTTTTCCAACCAAGTTTCCTCTCCCTCATCTATTGACACTACAGTCAAGTGGTGTCCCCATCTCTACTGTGGCTGAATGCAACAAATTCAATCAGAGACTGAATATGAAATAATGCTGGTCAATCCAGCTTCTTAATGACACATCTAGTGAACCCACTGGAAAGCCCCTCAAAACCACCAGGCCACAAAAAGACAGCTGATCCATAGCATTTGTTTTTCTCTCCAGAAGTCTTAGTTTAAGCTACAAGTTCCAACTATTCATCAGAAAAAATTCCCATTTGTTGCAAGTCCCACTTGCACAATTTTCTTGCACTGACAAATCCAAAGCTAAGAAATTTTCCAGTTCCAAGACACTTGCCTCACAATTCACCTTACATCATGGCAGTCGATTTCCTTTCCCATTATCTTCACAAACGTGAACACAAAACATTCTTGATACATTGCAGATAAACAGGAACAAAATAATTTTAACACAGTACTATGACTGGTGCTTCATGAGGAGTTTGAGGAGATTTGGTATGTCACCAAAGACTCTTCCAAATTTCTACAGATGTACAGTGGAGAGCATTCTGACTGGTTACATCACCGCCTGGTACGAAGGCTCCAAAGTGCAGCATCAAAAGAGGCTGCAGGGGGTTGTAGACTCAGCCCAATCCATCATGGTTATGACCCTCCCCGCCATTGAGGACATCTTCAAGATGCAGTGCCTCAAGAAGGCAGCATCCATCATTAAGGACCCAAAACACCCAGGACATGCCCTCTTCACATAACCATCATTGGGGAGGTGGTACAGGAGCCTGAAGACCCACACTCAATGTTTCAGGAACAGCTTCTTCCCCTCCACCATCAGATTTCTGAATGGTCCATGAACACTACCTCAGTACTCCTCTTTTGCACTATTTATTTATTTTTGTAACTTATAGTAATTTTTATGTCTTTATATCTTGCACTGTACTGCTGCCACAAAACAACAAATTTCACAACATATGTCAGTGATAATAAACCTGATTCTGAAACATTTTCCCCATTAACGACATCCAATGCTTTACCCATTTTAAAAATGCATGAACAACATACAAGGTACAAACGCTGAAAGAGAGACAATGAACATGAGTTGAATATGAGATAGACCCATCAGTGGAGTTGAGCAACAGCTTACTTTTAATCATGGTTTCTTCGTTACATTCCAAAAGTCTACAATGCCAGAGTGGAGAAATGGCATGCAAAGTCCCTTTGCTCATTCATCTGACTGCAGGCAAAGTTGAAACTGACCAAGGTTCCTTAAATTCAAAAGCTGAAGATTACTATTAGTATTTTGCTCATACACATTGTTCTGTTTGTTGTGATCAAAAGTTGTTCATTCGTTTTGTAAATATAATACTAAATAAACAAAAACCATCCTTTTTAATCTATAAAACAAATTAACAAACAGCAGATTGTCATTAATTGCATCAGAGAAACAATATCACAATTTCAAGCTTTGCAGTTTAAAAAACTTCTCCCCACAAACATACCACTGTTGCAAATACATTTCTGATATGCCAATTTGGCCAGAACTTTGGTCTAAGTGACAAAGACAACTCTCTCCAACAGCACTCAAAGATCCCAAGGTGCAGAATACAGTTTGTAAAACAAAATAAAAATAGTGAATTCAATGGAATATTATAAAATCAGTTCGGTCTCTTCCTGTTCTAATTTCCCATTACTCCGTATCCCTTTCATGTGGTTGTTTCCCCCTCCAGTTTCGCGGTATTTCCCGAACTCATTCCTCAATCACAGAGACAGTTTTGCCAGCTCGCTCGTCTGTGAAAGGCTCCCATCACCGTCCGGTTCCCACCATCACTCACGAGTTATCAGCCACAAAATCGACGGCCTACGTCCCTCCCCACGGCCCCGCCTAATCAATGGCCCTCATTCTTCACCCAAAATACTGACCCTTTCTCTCTTAATCCCCAATAATTCCCAATAGCCAACCCTACCCCAATACCTAGTGCCCCCAGTGCTCAGCTGACCCCTGCCCTGACCTTTATCCCCCGCCACTCCCATCCCTCGTCCCCTGCCAAGACCCTTCACTCCCATCCACTGTCCACTGCCCACCCCCTCACCCCCCAAGTATTGCCCCCTCTTACCATACACTCGGATCCATCCCTGCTGTTGACATACAGACTCCAGTAAAATCCGTTCCACTGGGTCCAGCGCGGACTCCTCCACGCCGGGAGCCGAGAGTAGCTCCAGCCGCCCCGCTCCATCCTGCGCTTCCATGCCGGCTGCAACCCCGCCGACGCCGGCTCGCCCGAACAGGACGCACAGCCTCCGGGCCACCACCCGCACCAGTGCCCGGGGCCTCAGCAGCCGTTTCCACCTTCCGCTTCAATCAAGCGGGGCAAACCAGCAGGGAAAAAGAGACCGAGCGGGGACAAAATCAATCGGATCGGCCCAGGATCGGGACACGAACCGCTGCCGACACCGGCGCCAGAGCTACTGCACGCAGCGAGCCATGGCAACAGGCTCCGCAATCGGCCCCAGAGCCATCGCACCAAGCAACAGCCCTGTAATCATACCCAGAGACATCGACCCCAACCACAGATCCCACAATCACACCAAGAACCTTGGACCGAAACGACAGATCTCACGATCACACCCAGATCCTTCGACCCCATCCACAGATCCCAAAATCACACCCAGAGCCCTGGACCCCAACCACAGATCCTACAATCATACACAGACTTAACAGGTCCACACACACATTCACACACTTCTTCACCAATCCCTTCACCCCTCCAACCCAATCCCATCCCTCCATCAGTCCCCTTTCCTAACTGTTTCCCTCAATCTCCTCTCCTCCCTTCATATATCTTCCTCCTCAGCTTCCTCCCCTCATTCACCACCTTCTCACAGCTCCCTCCCCTTCATAACCCTACCCTCTCAACATCATACCCTTTACTCACCCCTTTCAGCTACCTCCACAACCACTTCACCACCCAACCTTTCCCCCTTTGTTGCCTCCGCTTCACATTCAGTTTCCTCCTTCATCACACAGCTCTTCTCTTCCTCTTAGTTCCTTCACTTTTCATCCCCCATGCTCTCCCCCACCCACCTCGACCTCTCCACACACTCCTGCTAACAGCTGCTCCTTCCTCCAAAGGTGAGACTGTGCTTCCACCACCACTAATCACCTCCCCAGAGCCACTTCCCAATTATTCATCTTCCTCCCCAACCTCCAACCTCAGCATCATACATCATCCTAATTTGGACATCCACCAGAAAATCTTCAACTAATTGCAGTAGATCATGGTCCCCTTACAGTCAATATCTCAGACTCTTCCATTATATTTGGTTGGCTACATCTCAAGTTGAGGTAAGAATCTATAACTCCAGGAGTTCTCTGAGATTCCATTGAGTAAATATGCCTGTCTCTAACAGCAGTAATAATTTGGTAGGAGAGTAGGCCACTTTGTTCTGAACACTGTTATTCTTCCTGAGTTTTGCTGGAGCCACACCCATCCAGGCAAGTATTCCCAACATCTTTTTGCAACATCTTTTTGCTTCCTCCCTTAAAAATGGTGGAACAATTTCCAGAAATTAGGAAGTGAATGGCCTGCTGCAGGATATCCCTCCTTTGAGCAGCTCCAATAGCCACAGGATTTATGTGGCTGGTCAAATTAAACTATTGGTCAATGGTGGCCCACAAGGTGCTGATGATGTGGAATTATGCAATGGTAATGCCGTTGAATGACAATGAGAGATGGGTAAAGTCCCTCTAGAAAGTTGTCAGATGGACGCTACTTGCTAACTAATTAGCCAATTCCTGAATGTTGTATGGTCTTGCTGCATGCTGGCTTCAGCTGTTTCATTATCTGAGGGGGTGAATATGGTATTAAACATCATTATGGAACAACTGTATGTCCAATCTTGTGATAGAGGACAAATCATCAATGAATAGCAGAAGATGGTTGGACCTAGGATACTACACTGACATAAATCTTGAGTTTGAGATGACCAGCTTCCGACAGAAACCACCATTTATCTTTGCATGAGCAATGCCTTTGTTGGTGGAGATTTCTTCCTCATGGCCATTGATTTGAAATTTGCCAAAGGTCTTCAATGCCAGCCTCAATCAAATGCTGGCTTGATATGAAAGGCACTAAGTCTCATCTCACCTGGCCAAGTTTGGACTGAAGCTGAATGACACCTGGAGCTGCATGATTCTGGTGAAACCCAAAGCGAGCAGGTTATTCGTCAGTGACTTCTATTTATTGGTGACATCTGTCATCAGTTTTCTGTCAACTGAGAGTACAGGGAGCACACAGTAATTAGCCAAAATGGGTTTGTTCTATTTGTTGGAGACAGGATATACTTTAGCTACTTTTCACACTGCCAAGGAGATGCCTACACTTTCCCATTACTGAAACCTCTCAACAAAAGGTGTAGTCAGCTTTGGTGCATATCTTCAGTACATTTTTGGGTCCCATAGCCAGTGCTCACCAGCTGTTTCCTGATGTTATCTGGAGTGTATCAAACTGACCAATGACCATGATGTTGGGGACCTCAGAAGGAGGCTTAGATGGATTATCCCATCGGTTAAAAATGATTGCTGATTCTTCAACTTTGTCTTTAGTCCTCACGTGCTGCACTGTGACATCAGTGGGGAGGGACTTGTCCTGTGAAGCTACTCAGCCATTTGATTATTTAATATTCCAGCACAATTCACAATTAGATGTGGCAAAGACTAGAGTCCATTGGAGGTTCATCACTTCCTTCCATCCAGTCCATTTTCATGGTATGTTGCTTCAGGAAGGTTAACTGTATTGTCAAGGATGGCTGTCACCCTGGCTATTCCCTTTTCTCTCTTCTACCTTCTAGGAGAAGATACAGGAGCTTGAAAGCCCAGATGACCAGATTCAAGAACAACTTCTTCCCTGCTGCTATCCGACTTCTGAACCAGTCACCTCTTTGAGATCTCCTTCCCAGTTGTGCTGCCACATTCCCTAACCTTTACTTCCACCTCTTCCATTATGTCATTTTAGCATTTCTTTTTGAACTACCTCCATTTGCACTATGATATTTTGCACCATTCCATTTTTTCTTGCGCTCGTCGCTGTATTTATTGTTGTATTTATTATTACCATGCACACTGCTTATACTGTGAGCCATGTGAGCAAGGAATTTCATTGCACCCTGGTGTATTTAACAATAAACTAATCTGAATCTGACCATCATGAGTGGAATTTCATAACTCTGTCCATTGCATGCAGCTTTCCCACGTAGTCATGTGTTGTTGCTTCATCAGGTTGACAACTCATTTTTAGGAACATTCATGCTATTTCTGGCAGACCCTTCCACACTCCACATTGAACCGGGACTGGTTGAAGGATGAATTTTAATGGTTGTTTGACGTATAGGCCAGGCCATCATGTCACAAATCCATCCCTCCCCCAACCTCTCTGCAACTTGAAACAAATTGGGTTTCTTTGTTTCCTTGTTCTGATAAAGGGTCTTTGACCTGAAACCTTAACTCTATTTTTCTTTCCACTGAAATGCTGCCTCAGTGTTTCCAGCATTTTCTTTTTTTATTTCAGATTTCCAGCATTGGCAGTTTTTAAACTTTCCAGTTACAAATTGTGTTGAATTGGTATATTGCTGCTGGTTGCAGCCTACGTCATCTTAAGTAAGCATGCACAGTTGCTGGGAGTGTTTTGTGCCTGTCCAAATTACCCTTAATGGAGACTGTCTGAAAATGGATCCCACACTCATTCCCAGATCCATGGCCTGAACCTCAGAACCCACAATCACACCCAGTCCAGATGAAGAGTCTCGACCCAAAATGTCAACTGTCCATTACCCTCCATAGATGCCACCTGACACCCTGAGTTCTTCCAGCACTTTGTGTGTTGCTCCAAATTCCAGCATCTGCAGTCTCTTGTGACACCATCACACCCAGAACCATTGTTCCAAAGCAAAGCTCCTGCAATTGTATTGCACCTTACAACTGACTCTCCAATCTCAGACCAAACACAGGTCTAAATTCAGCCCTTTGAAATATCTCAGATCCTCAGTCCACAGATAGAATACCAAAACTGAATAGGTATATTCCCAGAGGTTGAATTAAATAGTCTTCCATCTCATTGCTCAACTAACCTGCCCATTTTCAGTTCCAGCTCCTTCTCCCCATTCACATCCGAATTCATCAGTCTACATAAGGCTATCTCATTACATCCAGAGTCAAGATGATGGCAGGGTCAGCAGTCGGAGAGACTCCCAGGCCCATGACTTAGATGCTCCTATTGTGACCATGTTCTCACCATTCAGCATGAAAGCCTCAACAACTGAACATGGTGCCAGGGTCATCACAAAAGTGGGCTCCTCTCAGGGCCAGGATTTGAAAAACCTTTCCAGTTTGTGGCAGAACTTGCCAATTCTGATGAAGCATCATGATCCTGTAACTTTAACTCAGATTTTCTCTCCCCGCAGACACAGCTGATCCTGCTGGATACTTCCAACATTCTGTTTAATGCCAGATTTTCCAGCAGCTACAGTGTTCTGTATCTCATGCTTACAGTGTTATTTTGCTCTCTTTGGTCCTCATTCATCTCCTTCCAGTTACACCCTCAGACAGATCAACCATGCTTACACCACCTTCTCACAGCTAGTATCACCCACTCTTGTGTCATTCAGTTTCTCATGGTCTCCATCCTCTCCCAAACATTACTTTTGTTCTCTTCACCTTCACTGCAATTGTAGCACTTTAACTTCTAACATTTCCTGGTTCAGATGATTATCAACTTAACCCTTCAGAAGGTTATGAATCTAAAATATTAACTCTGTTTTTCTCTCTCCAAGCATACTGCCTGATCAGCTGAAGATTTACATCATTCTCTGTTTATATTTCAGGGCCAGCAGTGAATATCATGTGGACACTGAGCCCCTCCCCCTGTCAAAAAAATACCAGCATGCCAAGTTTTGCTTTGAAAACAAATGTCAGGTTCTTTGTCTGAAAGAGACATGCAAAGGTATGTTTCTTTCACAAATGATCTGTTACAACAGTAACAGATCACACATATCTGGGATCAGATTAGCAGTTGAAACGTTTCACATTATGGCAGTGCTATTTTTGTAAAAATATATTTCCCTGTCTTTCCTGGACTCCATCCTATGACAAACATTCCTTCTTTCCTTTTGTTATCAATACCCCTTTTCTTTCTTTACAACTTAAACATGTTCGATTTCTAACTTTTCCAAGTTCAGGTGAAAGGCTATCAAATGTTAATCTGCTTTTCTCTCAACAGACCCATAATAATGATGTGGAGGTACCGAATGTTCTGGACTTCTTGGCACTTCTCAAGCCAGTGGTGTTTTTGGGTGGTGGCCAGTGCAGCCCTTAGTTTGAGTGACTCCAGGATCTCATCACTGCCCAATAACTCTGATACACATAGTTTCCCAACTCAAGTACCTTGATCCAATTGATGCCCATGATTGTGTGAATACATCCCTGGCCCACCATCATGATAGGTAACTAGATAAGATATCTTTATTAGTCACATGTACATCAAAACACACAGTCAAATGCATCTTTTTGCATAGAGTCTTCTGGGGACAGCCCGCAAGTGTCGCCACACTTCCGGCGCCAACATAGCATGCCCACAACTTCCTAACCCATCTTTGGAATGTGGGAGGAAACCGGAGCACCTGGAGGAAACCCACGCAGATACGGGGAGAACATACAAACCCCTTACAGACAGCGGCTGGAACTGAACCTGGGTTGCTGGCACTATAAAGCGTTACACGAACCGACATTCTTCCCAATAAACTGGAGACTCCTCCTGCATAGTTGCTTCACATCAATTTACTCTGCCCCAACGAAAAGTACTCAGGATATTCATGGGACAAACCTTGCCCCATAACAGTTCAAAGGAAGGGTTTTTGACCTGAAAAGTTAACTCTGTTTTCCTTTCCATAGATACTGCCTGAACTTTTAAATTTCCTTTGAGTACTTTGTTTATTTGTTCGAAGGGAAATGAGGAAATCAGTTTTTGGATTTTTGTTTGCCCTTTGACCAACAAGCTTCCAACAGTATCTATGTGCAAACTGATCATGGTGTCTTCAATTATCAATCATTCCTTCTGCAGGTATGCAGTAAGTTCCAAGGAATGTACCTCTTCACTCTTTGATTCCAGCCAACAGATGGTACCCCTACAGGACTGCTCTCTGCCTTTACCCTCTTGCAAACAATCCTTCCAAACACACATACCTTTATCTATGTTTCCATATATCCTGACGAGTAGAAGGAGGCCACTTTGGTCCATTGAGTCTATGCCAGCTCACATTCCCCGCTAATCTTCTCTGTAACCTATTCTCCCCACATTCCCATCAACAACTGCAGCCCACCTACACATGAAGAACAACTTAGAGCGGCCAATTAACCTCCTAACCTGTGTGTCTTTGGGATGTGGGTGGAAACTGAAGCACCCAGACAAACCCAATATGGTCACAGGGAGAACATGCAAATTCCACACAGACAGCACCGGAGGTCAGGATTGAACTTGGATCACTGGAGCTGTGAGGCAACAGCTCTTCTAGTAATTCTGCCCATCATAACTACAACTGGATAATAGCAATGCACAAACACTGGCTACCTTAAGCCAATGAAAGTCAACAGCTTGTACATCCTCACTCCTCACTGGAATAGTACTGCCTATCATCTGAAGTCAAGGAAAAAGAAACAGCAAACAGACAATGCCAGGCACCCTGTACACGGCCACATTGCTGCAACACAGGACAACACATGACAACACAGGTGGCCACGATACTGCTGCAACCATGTTTGAGCAGTTGTGCTGCAAATGACCTGCAGACCTTGAGAGTGGGGTCAGTATGGACAGGAGGGCAACTGGGCAGCTTCCTGCAGGAGCACAACCCAGAAGACTATGAACTGTCTCTGTAACAACTTGGCTGATCAGTAACCCACCTGTTCAATAGGGGTCTGCTGCAACATCTTTTGGTTTGCCCATTGTCCAAAGACTGGCCATACACAGCTCGGGGATCTTGCGAAGCCCAGCCCTCCAGCTTTGCATTGTGATCAAGCCCAGATTGTCCAGCCAGGTTTGCTAGGGTGGTTCGGGAGGGTTTAAACTAGTTTGCAAGGGGGATGGGAACCAGAGGAGTAGGTCAGAGGAGGAAGGGGATGGGGAAAAGTCAGATCTAACAGGTAGAGAGGCTTTGAGGAAGGAGGAGCAGAGTACAGGGTATAGAAGTAGTAAGGCGGATGGGCTAAAGTGCATTTACTTAAATGCAAGAAACATCAGGAATAAGGGAGATGAACTGACAGCTTGGATAAGTACATGGGACTACGATATTGTGGCTATCACAGAGACGTGGCTGACATCAGGGCAGGAATGGATATTGAATATTTCTGGTTTTCAGTGTTTTAAAAGGGATGGAGGGGGAGAAGAGGAGGAGGGGTGGCGATACTGGTCAGGGATACTATTACAGCTGCAGAAAGGGTGGATAATGTAGAAGGATCCTCTCTAGAGTCAATATGGGTGGAAGTTAGGAACAAGAAAGGAGCAGCTACTCTACTGGGAGTATTCTATAGGCCCCCTGGTAGCAGTAGGGATACTGAGGAGCAGATTGGGAGGCAGGTTTTGGAAAGATGCGAAAATAACAGGGTTATTATAGTGGGAGACTTCAACTTCCCAAATATTGATTGGCACCTGCTTAGTGCCAAAGGTTTAGATGGGGCGGAATTTGTTAAGTGTGTACAGAACAGATTCCTGTCACAGTATGTTGACAGGCCGACTAGAGGGAATGCCATATTAGATCTAGTTTTAGGTAATGAACTGGGTCAGGTGACAGATCAATCAGTGGTGAGCATTTGGGGGACAGCGACCACTGCTCCATAACCTTTAGAATTGTCATGAACAGGAATAGGAGCAAAGAGGACAGGAAGATATTTAATTGGGGAAAGGCGAATTATGGGGCTATAAGGCGAGAACTTGAGAGTGTAAATTGGGGTGGCATTTTTGAGGGAAAATGTACTCTAGAGATGTGGTCGATGTTCAGGGATCTCTTGCAGGATGCTAGGGATAAATTTGTCCCGGTGAGGCAGAGAAGGAATGGCAGGGTGAAGGAACCATGGGTGACAAGGGAGGTGGAACAACTAGTTAGGAAGAAGAAGGCAGCATACATAAGGTGTAAGCAGCAAGGATCAGACAGGGCTCATGAGGAATATAGAGTAGCAAGGAGGGAATTTAAAAAGGGGCTAAGGAGAGCGAGAAGGGGACATGAAAAGGCTTTGGCGAGTAGGGTTAAGGAGAATCCCAAGGCTTTTTACTCGTACGTGAAGAGCAGAAGGATGGCTAGAGTAAAGGTGGGTCCGATTAAAGACAAAGGTGGGAAGATGTGCCTGGAAGCTGTGGGTGAGGTTCTCAATGAATAGTTCTCTTCAGTATTCACCAAGGAGAGGGGTCTTGATGACGCTGAGGACAGTGTTGGTAAGGGTAATGTTCTAGAGTACGTAGATATCAAGAGAGAGGATATGTTGGAGCTGTTAGAAAATATTAGGACAGGTAAGTCCCCGGGACCTGACGGAATATTCCCCAGGCTGCTTTGTGAGGTGAGGGAGGAGATTGCTGAACCGTTGGTTAGGATCTTTGAGTCCTCGTTGTCCATGGGGATGGTACCAGAGGATTGGAGGGTGGCGAATGTTGTCCGCTGATTCAAAAAAGGTAGTAGGGATAGTCCAGGGAATTACAGACCAGTGAGCCTTACGCCTGTGGTGGGCAAGCTGTTGGAAAGGATTCTTAGAGATAGGATCCATGGGCATTTAGAGAATCATAGACTGATTAGGGACAGCCAGCATGGATTTGTGAAGGGAAGATCTTGCCTCACTAGCCTGATAGGGTTCTTTGAGGAGGTGACCAGGAAGATTGATGAGGGTAGTGCAGTAGATGTGGTCTACATGGATTTTAGTAAGGCGTTTGACAAGGTTCCACCTGGTAGGCTTCTTCAGAAGGTCAGAGTCCAAGGGATCCAGGGAGGCCTGGCCGTGTAGATTCAGAATTGGCTTGCCTGTAGAAAGCAGAGGGTTGTGGTGGAGGGAGTGCATTTGGATTGGAGGGCTGTGACTAGTGGTGTCCCACAGGGATCGGTTCTGGGACCTCTACTCTTTGTGATATTTATTAATGACTTAGATGAGGGGGTGGAAGGGTGGGTTAGCAAGTTTGCAGATGACACAAAGATCGCTGGTGCTGTGGATAGTGTGGAGGGCTGTCGAAGCTTACAGAGGGATATTGATAGGATGCAGAGCTGGGCTGACAAGTGGCAGATGGAGTTCAATCCGGAGAAGTGTGAGGTGGTACACTTTGGAAGGACAAACTCCAAGGCGGAGTACAAGGTTAATGGCAGGATTCTGGGCAGTGTGGAGGAGCAGAGGGATCTGGGGGTTCATATCCACAGATCACTGAAAGTTGCCACACAGGTGGATAGGGTGGTTAAGAAAGCTTATGGGATGTTAGCTTTCATAAGTCATGGGATCGAGTTTAAGAGCCACAAAGTAATGATGCAGCTTTACAAAACTCTGGTTTGACCACACTTAGAGAACTGTGTCCAGTTCTGGTAGCCTCATTATAGGAAGGATGTGGAGGCGTTGGAGAAGGTGCAGAGGAGATTTACCAGGATGCTGCCTGGTTTGGAGAGTATGGATTATGAGGAGAGACTAAAGGAGCTAGGGCTTTACTCATTGGAGAAGAGGAGGATGAGGGGAGACATGATAGAGGTGTACAAAATATTAAGAGGAATAGATAGAGTGGACAGCCAGCACCTCTTTCCCAGGGCACCAATGCTCAATACAAGAGGGCATAGCTTTAAGGTAATGGGTGGGAAGTTCAAGGGAGACGTCAGAGGGAGGTTTTTCACCTAGAGGGTGGTTGGTGCATGTAGTGGTGGAGGCTGATACATTGGACAAGTTCAAGAGATTGTTAGGTAAGCATATGGAGGAATTTAAGATAGAGGGATATATGGGAGGAAGGGGTTAGATAGTCTTCGGAGTGGTTTGAAGGTCGGCACAACATGGTGGGCCGAAGGGCCTGTATTGTGCTGTATTGTTCTATGGTTCTATGTTTGTAGTAAATGCCAGAGCATAGTAGACTCAAGAGCCAGTGGAATGGTCTTCAGGAGAAAAGTTAAATAAAACAGCTGATGTGGTCAACACTGTCCACTACTTGTTTTTAATTTTTATTCACTCATTTTTGTATGCTTTACTTATGACGCTGCAGTGTTGCTCAATCAGGTGATTGAGCACTCACTCAGTCTTTGAATGACTTCAAATGGGTTGGTGTCCTTTAAATTCCAGGGCTGATTGCGAGTCCCAGTCCATAAGTGTGTCCATCTACTACTTTGGTGGATGGAGGCAAGAAGAAGAAGATCTGGAGTCATCAGTCCAAGCACAGCCATCCAATCTCAGCTGGTTTTTGACCCTCAGTTAAATGGCCTCATTTCCTCTCGAACAAGTAAACAAAGTATTAAAAGGAAATTTAAAAAATCATATTTGATGGGTTTATGATGTTTCTTCTGGGTTGCAAGGCAACTACATTTACTGTAAACTTGAGGACAATTGTGTCCAAACAGATTCCCCTTCAATCACATTTGAGCCACTCACATCATACCTTCCAATCATACGCAGAACAATCAGGGCCAGCATCTGACCTGTTTGAACCCATTATGATTTGCCCCCTCTCAGCTGCAAACAATTTTAGAACATAGGCAAAAACCAAGCACAACAGAAGGCCACCAGGACAATTGTTTGATGTGTATTTAAGCTCAGTTATATTTCTACTGTCGATATCTTCATGTTTGTGTCAATTGTGCATCAGTTGTTCGTACTCTCACCTCTGAACCAGAAGCTTTTTGGTTCAAATCCCCCTGGCAGTAACTGGGGAAAAATAGCTGGTCTGACATAGTAGAGATGAGACATGAAACCAAGATCCTGTCTAGCTTGTCGTAGACAGAAAAGATCTCATTAAATTATTTAAAAGAAGAGCAGGGGAGTGATCCCTGGTGTCATTGCCAATACTTAATTTCAATTCAACACCACAGAAAAGAGGTTATCTGGTCGTTGTCACGCTGCTGTGTGGAACCTTGTTGCATGCAAACTGGCTGCCATGTTTCATGCTTTATGTCAAACTGATTGTACTACAAAAGTTTTTAATTGGCTTGCAAAGCACTTTTTGACATCCTCAGGTTGTGAAAGTCATTGTAGTTGACTGTTAATTATCTGACATAATGGAAGGATGTCCCTCTATTGATAATGCATAAATACAGCCAATGGAGAGGAGCAGAGTAACCATACCAACAGCCCACCCATGGGCTACAGCATCATTACACATGCATTGCCTGCACCAAGCAAGTCTTCAGCAGCAGATCCACCTGAAGACCATGCACCTGGATTAGCCCAAGCAGATGCACACCTGCCAGCTCTATCTCCAGGCTCTGCCCTCCCTTGAACACCTGCTCCAGGCAGGTGCAGAAGCTGCTGACAGTGCCCTGCCATGCTGTAATAGTCTACCCTCTTCTTAGATCCATCAAAATGATCTCAACAACACAACTTCATGGGCATATCCGAAGCTGCTGAAGTTCCAGTGAAAGGACAACAAAGGCTCTTCTCATCTGTGCTGCCGACTGGGTTACTCAGTGTCTGAAAGCAGCTTGTATGTGTGACAAGAGATTCCCATCCCACCTGGTATTGACAATTGAGAGTGAGCTGCAGATGATTCACCCTCATGTGGTGTCTGACTGCAGCAACCACATGAAAGCCTCCTTAGATATCATCCAATGCCCATGCCCAAAGTTAACCTGCCACAACTAGAGGCAGCAATCACCCAACAGTGTGCAGTGCTGCCACCACAGTGCTGCTGAGCACAGCAGGGTTAGACCAGGAAGACTTCGTTTCTCCCTGTCGGACTTATAAACTAGTCAACCAACCCCTGGATAATCCAGAGTCAATCATGTACCTGCAAGTCTCCTTTAATTCTTTCACTGATTTTGACAATTTGCAGAAGTGGTGAGAGCATCTTATTGGGTCATTTGTAACCTGCTGACTCCCAGATATTTTTCACCATTTATCCACCACCTTCTGGGCCCAGGATTTTAGCACATAATAACATGTGTGGCACAGTGGCCCAGCAGGTAGTGCTGCTCTCTCACAGCTCCAGCAACCAGAGATTCAATCCTGATCTCAGGTGCTGCCTGTGTGGAGTTTGCACGTTCTCTCTGGTGACCATGTATGTTTCCTCCAGGTGCTCGGGTTTCCTCCAACATCCCAAAGACGTTCTGGCTGGAAGGTTAATTGGCCACTGTAATTACCCCTGCTGTAGGTGGGTGGCAGGAGAGTCAGGGAAGTTGATGTGCATGTGAGAGAGAAGAGGTGACAGAAAAATAACTAGGAGAATGGAACAGATGAGATTGCTCTGAGAGCTAGGATAGATCCAATGGGCTGAATGGCCTCTTCCTATGTTCTTAAACAAATGAGAAATCTACAAGGCCCATACCAGATATGTGATGGAATTATTCACCACCCTAAATATTCATTCACTCCACAACAGGCAACTATGATCGGAGTATTTAATAGCTGCGAGGCACATTGCAGCAACTGGCCAAAATTTTTTCTCAGGCAAAACCATCCTGAAAGAAAAGAGAATGCCATTCCCTCATGAAACTTCAAATTCCATATCCAGCAGCACTTCTTCATATGGATGGCAGCAGTTAAAGGAAGTCGCCTACCATTACCTCCTCAAGGACAACCAGTGATTGACAATAAATGTTGAACTTACCTGTGATGTCCACATATCATGAAAAAATAGAAAAAGGTATAAAGTAGTTGACTCACCCTGCCTTACGTTTACTTCAGTGTTGGTGTAACCTGGGTTCTACCTGTAGTATCTTCTGACATAATTCGATAACTGTGTTTTTGCAAGTACTTCTGTTCTTCCAAATGTGAATGAAACATCACACTTCCCCACATCAGTGAGTCATCTAATTTTATTTACCCAGCTTGGTTTCTCCCCTGCACACCAGCTTTTTTGATGGATTTATTGCAGCAATCTATTTCTAAAACTTCTGCCCAATTGCTGGCATCTATATATTTCATCTGTGTGACCGGGAGGTTGGGGGGAAGTGGGGGGGAGGGGGGCGCGGTGAGATGGTGGCTGGTGGAAATTGGCACAAAAGAAGTCCCACATAAAATAATGGGCAAATAATCCATTTATTTTAATACCTAACTATTGGCCAGGATTTCCCCTAATCTTTACCCAATTAATGCTTGGTTCTGTTGTGGGTGATTAAAAGCATTCCAAAGAGAAGTCCAAATAGTGGGATTTAGGTGCTACTTTCTAGACTTTGGTTGTGATGTACTTCTTCCTTTAAAAGGCTCAATGTGGTATCAACTAGAACACAATCAAAGTGTCTGAAAGAATTCCTCAATGTTGCAAAGTGAAGGCAAAGCAGTACAGGGAGGGCAGGGGTGTGTGGTGAAGAGGACAGGTGCAATAACCAAGCAATGCTGATAAAAATGAGGCTTTGGCTGCTTTAATATATGTGCACCTGTTAGGTAAGGAATGAACATGAGTAGGGGAAGGAAGTTGGGGAGAGGAAGGAAGGTGGTCAGGGGGGTGGGGGGGGGGGGGGTGGGGGAGAGATGCATAAGATTAGTGTAGTAACCATGGCCCAGTGGAAAGAATGCTATGAGTCAGAAGGTAGCAGGTCCAAGCCTCCAGGGCCAAGAGACCTGTGTAGCACCATGGGAATGTTGTACTGTCACAGGTGCTATCTTTCATTAAACTGAAAGCCCTGCCTGTTCCTCCAGTAAACATAAAGCAGCCCAGACATTACTTAAAAAAATAGATTGCTCTTGTGTCTTGGCCAATATTTATAATTACACTGACATAACAAGAACATTGTTTGATCAATGCAATATTGTTGTTTGAGGGATTGCTGTGTGCATTTGGATGCCATGTTTTTTGTCGTATGATAATGAGGGAAGATCCACGAGTCAGGGAAGATAAATTTACAAGAAATATTCCATTAGCTCTCAAGTGCTTTGGGACATCTTGAGGCTGTGAAAGGTGAGATGTAAAGCAAGTTTGACTTTATGTCCTACCATTTGTTAGTAAATTACAGATGGTATTCATAATGGTAAAAACAAGATAGCTGGAAAGTGTTCATTGTCCCAATAAATGACTGTCTCCCTTGATGAGGTTAGTGAGCTGCCTCTAGCTTCAAGTAGTTGTGCTGGCACAACTGAAGCTAACCATCCACTTTGGATCAAGCCCTTCAGGGACATCCTCAATTTATGGACCAAAGCACAAAATTCCATCAGTGTAATTCTAAGGTACAAACAACACTTCATCTGAAAATATTCCTTCAAAAACTTCACCACTTCAGACACTTCAATGAATTTGAATACTTTTAGATATTGAAGGGGCTCATTTTAAACTAACTCACTGGAAGGAATCCCCAGAGGATTGGGTGGAACACCTGTTTAACACCCTATCCATTATCATGCTTGAATGAAGAAGGAGATAATGCCAGCTGCACACAATATACAGTAAAACTCTGATAATCTGGCATTTATTGTTCAGAAATCTTGATGGAGTTTTACTGTATCAGTTTTGGTGTGGGTGGTAGGGTGGGGTGGTTGTTGCTTACTGAAAGCTGCTGCTTCTCTGTCTGCTTTGTTTCTTAAGGCATAATAGTTGCTTCGATGCTGTTTTAGCACCAGGTGTCTTCTTCCTCAATATACGTTCCACCGAGGTGGCTCAAATAGCCATGATTACCAACTATACATAATCCTCAGGATCATGGGTGCAGCCCTACCCGAGTGAGGAGGGAAATCTTTCCCGGTGAGATTGAATTTGTTTCCTTCTTCTTTCCACTGTCACCTTCCCATTCCCTTCCCCCAAATGTAGAGCTATTGTTCACCCCCTGTCTTTGAAGAGGACATTTTCAGCCAGATTTATTTTTCTCCAACTGCAGGAAATTGTTGGCGGTAACCTTGTCATCAGAGCCAAACGTTAAGAGCTTGAAACACTTGGGAAATGAACATTTTCTGGTTACCTTCCAACTTCCAGGTATTTCCATTCAGTTTATTTTCTCCACATACTATTTTTCATCTCTATCAACACCGTCACCACTCAGACAGATGCCAAGATATCACGCATTCTTCCAAAAAATAAGGACTGATAAACTGGCATTAATGACATCAGATCACAATTTGATGTTGAGGACGCAAAAATGATAGAACTTACCATGGAAAGTGTGTTCCAGAGTTTTTTTCTCATTTTATTGAGTGGACACAGCACACTGGAAGTGAGTTATCTGGCTCCTTTTGCTCATCAAGTGAAAGAAATAGATTTAGAAAGAAAGGGCAATCTTTCTCCATTTGACATATTTCTGATTATTAGTCTGAACTATATCCAGGTGTTATTGCAACTATATTGGAGGTGACTTCAACCAGGCCAACTTCAAGAATGTGTTACCAAAATACTACTAGCACATTTCCTGCCCCACCAGGGGTCCAAACACCCTTGACCATTGCCATACAACCATCAAAGATGCCAACTGAGCCACCCCCACCCTCACTTTGGTAAGTCAGACCACCAGGCTGTGCTCCTTCTCCCTGCATACAAACAGAAGCTGAAACGGGAGGATCCAGTGCAGAAATTCGTATAGTGCTGATTTGAGGAATTAGATGAGCTTCTGTGCAACTGCTTTGAGTCAGTGGACTGGTCCATGTTCAAAGACTCAGCTGCCAGCCTAGATGAATACGTCACCACCATCACTGACTTTATCTGCAAGTCTGTCGAGGACTGTGTACCAAAGAGGGCAATACGGGTGTCCAAACTGGAAACCATGGATGAACCAGGATATCCACTCCCTACTGAAGTCTAGGACTGCAGCATTCAAATCAGGTGATCCTGACCTAACAAGAAATCAAGACATGACCTTCGTAAAGCTATCAGAGATGCCAAGAGACAATATCAGTCCAAAATTGTCCCAGACCAGTCGTCAGTTGTGACAGGGCTTACATGCTATAACGAGCTATAAAATGAAGCCGGGCAGCATTGCTGACAACAGCACATCCCTTCCTATGAGCTTAACACATTCTATGCATGTTTTGAACAGAAGGGGATTGGTTTGTCACCACGCACCCTGACAACCTCCAAAGCATCTGAACCCATGGTCACCATTGAGGATGTAAGATCAGTCTTCCAGAGAGTGAACCAAGGAAAGTATCTGGCCTGGATGCTGTTCCTGGCTGTGTCCTCAGATCCTGTGCAGATCAGCTGGCGGGAATATTTGCAGATACTTTTAACCTCTCCCTGCTTTTATCTGAGGTTCCCACCTGCTTTAAGAAGACCCCGGTACCTAAGGAAAACAAGGTAACATGCCTTAATGACTACCACCCGATGGCTCTGACATCCACCATCATGAAGTGTTCAGAGAGGCTGGTCATGGCACGCATAAACTCCGGTGTCCCAGAAAACCTCGACCCACTGCAATTCACGTTCCGCTGAAACAGATCTATGGCGGACACCATCTCCCTGGCCCTACACTCATCTCAGGAGCATCTGGACAGTAAAGACACCTATGTTAAACTATTGTTTATTGACGACAGCTCTGCCTTCAATACTATAATTCCAAGCAAACTCTTCACCAAACTCCGAGACCTGGGACTCAACACCTTCCTTTGCAACTGGATCCTTGAATTCAGGACCAACAGACTGAAATCAGTGAGGATAGGCAGCAACACCTCTGCCACAATTATTCTCAACACTGGTGCCCTCCAAGGCTGCATCCTCAGCCCCCTCCTCTGCTCTCTATACACTCATGACTGCATGGCCACATTCTGCTCTAACTCGCATCTACAAGTTTACAGATGATAACACTGTAGTGGGCCATATCTCAAATAACAATGAGTCAGAATACAGGAAGGAGAGAGCTTAGTGACATGGTGTCATGACAACAATGTTTCCGTCAATGCCAGCAAAACAAAAGAGTTGGTCATCGACTTCAGGAAGGGGGGTGGTGTATATGCACCTGTCTACATCAATGGCACTGAGGTCGAGAGGGTTGAGAGCTTCAAGTTCCTCGGTGTGAATATCACCAATAACCTGTCCTGGTGCAACCACCTAGAAGCCACGGCCAAGGAAGTTCACCAGCGCTCTACTTCCTCAGGAGGCTAAAGAAATTTGGCATGTCCCCTTTGACACCATAGAAAGCATCCTGTCTGGATGCAGCACGGCTTGGTATGGCAACTGCTATGCCGGGGACCACAAAAAACTGCAGAGAGTTGTGGACACAGCTCAGCACACCACGGAAACCAGCCTCCCCTCCATCAACTCTGTCTATACTTCATGCTGCCTTGGTCAGCATGATCAAAGACCCCACCCACCTGAGACATTCTCTCTTCTCCCCTCTCCCATCAGGCAGAAGATACAAAAGCCTGAAAGCACATACCACTAGGCTTAAGGACAGCTTCTACCCCGCTGTTATAAAACTATTGAACAGTTCCCCAGTACAATAAGATGGACTCTTGACCTCACAATCTACCTCATTATGACTTTGCACCTTATTGTCTACCTGCACCGTACTTTCTCTGTAGCTGTGACACTTTGCATTCTGTATTGTTTTAACTTGTGCTACCTCAATGCATGGTTTCATGAATTGATCTGTATGAACAGTATGCAAGGCAAGTTTTTCACTGCACCTTGGTACATGTGACGATAATAAACCAATTCCAATTCCTCATCTTTTTCCCTCTTTAAGAGTTGTTTTTCCATCTGTCCTTGATCTTGTGTTCCATTCTTTGGCAGTGGTGGCTGGGTCACTGAAGGACTCTCTTGCTGCCATTCTACAAACAAACAAATGGGTGGAGTGCAATAGTGGGCAAAAACACTTTAAGAAAGATGTCAAGGTCTTGGTGAGGGTGGTATGGAGATTTACCAGTGGTTGAAAATCTTCATTTACATCAGCTACAGAAACAGTTCTTTTTCTCGTTAGAGGAATTTGAGAGGAGATTCGATAGAGGTGTTCAAAATCATCAAGTGTTTTTTAAGTGTGAAAAAGGAGAAACTGATTCCAACGGCAGTATATGGTATTTACCAAAAGAAGCAGAGGATAGATGAGAATATTTATTGCAGAGTATTTTATTACAATGCGGAATATACTGTCTTAAAGGGAGGTGGAAACCATCAGTAATAATCAAAGCAGAATTGTTCCAATGTTGAAAACATTTGTGGGCTTTGAGTAAACATTGGGAAAATGGGATGAATTGGACAACTCTTTCAAAGACATGGCACAGACAGTGGGCCAAATGGTCTTCTGCTGATTTGTTTCATTCTGTGATTCTACGAAAGATCTGTGTGTCCTCACATGTCTTATTTGATGGCTAACTGCACCTCTTCTTTTCAAAATAATTGTCCCTGTTATATCTCTTTGTTCATTAATATCAAAGGAAAGCTTTTTGCTTTGATAAGCGGTGAAAATGTTTGAGACAAAAAATGCATTTGGATCACAAAGACCTTCTTTGTAAGATAATGGAGCAGGACCTGGACACTAACCAAATCATTTGCCAAATATTTCTGCTGGAACTTTGACCAATCTATTGCAGGATTAAGTAAAAGGGAAAAAAGTGCAAAGAAAAGCCAACAATTAAAAACATCAAGAAAATTAGTGTAAGACAGTTACATTGTTCATGAAAGATCTGTGATATATCAATGCAATATATGTATGTGTGTATATATATAAAAAACTATTTGCCAACAGTGACTAATTTTGTTCACATGAGTGAGAGCTCATGAGAAATTTTACAAGATTCTTCCTCTCAGTTGGCTTTAGGATTTTTAACTGTTTAGTCTACCTCTCTATGTTTGATGGGGATATTTAATCACAGTGCAGCAGGTAGTATTTCCCATAACCTTCATATGTTCATGTCAAAAGTGCAATTTATGACTCACTTAAAGGTTCCTTCATTTCTAAAAATAACGTTCCCAATGTAATGTGGAAATAGATCTCATTTTCCCATGATTATATTTGGGTTATTTCTGACATTCTACTCTGTTTGGATCTTGGCTAACACCTCCGCTGCCTCCTTGTGATCTGTGGAATGCAAGTTCTTGATCAAGGGTTGGCTGGAAAGCAAACAAGAGAAAACCTCTGCATTAAAGTGGTAATTAATAACTCTAACAAAGCAAAAACAAAAAGCGCTAAGCAAAGGCAAATGCTGCCTGGAACATGACAGTTCTTGTGCTACTGAGAACAAGGAAGATGGAAGATGAGTGAAATATGGAGGTAAAAAGGTCACGGAGTACTTTGGAATGTTGCTCAATTAAAATTGTGAAGTTGTTTTTAAAACGTTTCCCTGAGGAGATTTAAATGGGAGAAGTGGAATTGATAATAGTGATGGATTGTACTGTTTCCAAACTGTGCTGTCTTGACCACAACATTCAGGAGCTTTGGCAATCACACAGTGTATTGTTTTGTTGGTTTCCTTTCATTGAAAGTAAACTTACTTGCAGGGTGTTGCAGCAAGTGGTCTCCACCATGCTAAACGACAGAGTAAGCGGCAGAACAAGTGGCCATATGTCTCCAGACAGTGTTCCTGATTTCATTCAGAGGTTTGAGGAGAGTTCCTGCCTTGAACCTAAGTGTTTCCTTTGGTAGGGAGAGAAGAAAGGCCATCTTGAAATACTCTTGTCAGACTCCGTGACAGTTCCAGATAAAAAATTCTTTGGACCCTGGTGACCTCCAAAACAATTCAGAGCCACTGTGTACCGTCTCCACCCACCTCCCTCACTGATTCATTTAGTGCCTCACAGTTTGGTCATCAGTCACATGTAACTAATTGGGAACTCAGATGTGGGTGATTGTGTTTCTGATGGTAAACATTCATTTGCAAGGCATAAGACTTGTAGTCATTTGGCAATTGTTACTAAAATGATCAAAAACTAAGTGCGTGGATGAGAAATTCATTAGTACTAGTGCAGGAGAATTAGGACTTTGTTGCAAGGTTCACTTCTGCCGCTCAGTTCCAATCAACAATGACCAAAAACTCAACTGACCAGCCAAGTGAATATTATGGCGACAAGAGCCAATCAGGGGTTGGATATCCTGCTGGGTATCGCTCACATCCTGCCAGCCCAAATTCTTTCCACCATATACATGGAATGACACAGGAGTGTAGTCTCCACATGTCTGGAAGAGAGCAGCTTCAAACACACTGAGAAACTCAACATCATCAGGACAAAACATCCCAGTCGATTGGCATTCCATCTGCCACATTAAACATTCTCTCTCTCCACCACCTTGGCTGCCATCTACAAAATGTACTGCCGTAACTTGTCCCAAATCCATAACCTCTACCATCAGAAAGCAAAAGGACAACAAGAGCACAGGATCACTGCCACCTGCAGGTTCCCCATCAAGTCAAACACAATTTTGACCTGCAAAAATGTGGCTGTTCCTTCATTCTTGCCAGGTCTAAATTCTGGATCTCCCTACTCAACAGCATTGTGGGAATACCATCTCTGGAAGGATTGCAGCGGTTCAAGAAGGCAGTTCACCAAGACTTCTCAGCAGCAGTCAGGGATGGGCTGTAGTTACTGGCCTTGACAAGACAGATTCACACATACACACAGCTGGGACAGCAGACAGGAGTACTGTGCGCTCTTCCTCAGAGCCACCTGTGGATGGAAGAGCCTGTAGGATCAAATGCATCAGAAGGCTAGGAATAGGGAGCAGTCCTTCTCCAATTTGCACAAGGTCATTCAGAATCAGAAAGCAACACCTCCACATTGGAGGACAGGATGTACTCCTGTGACAAACAACATCAATCCTTCTGTACTGCAGCAGCTGATGTATTGTCATTCAGCTTCCATGAAGGTACCGTGGAGGCCATTAAAAGTCTTTGCCTCTCTATAGACACTCAGGGTGATCTTACCAGACCAATGCAAACTGTCACTCAAGAGCATTTTACTGTCCAGCAGGATCAGATTGTTCATTATTTGTGATCAGGGAGCAGCTTCCTAATAGAATACTAGAGCTATCAGGGATCAGAGAGCTGTATAGTGAACAAATAACAACAGAAAATGCTGGAAGCACTCAGCAGGTCAGGCATCATCTGTGGAAAGAGAAACAAAGTGAAAGTTTCATGTCAGAGACCCCTCATCAGAACTCAGCTGTGTTGTGGTAGTTGGTGGCCAAAGTTGGCACATATCTGGAGGCTTTTGACAACAGCTGTGTAACTTGGGTCGTGGCAGATCCTCACCCTGTTGTCTACCCAGTAATGTGAGAATCACAGCATCATTGCCAACATGAAACAGCTGTCCTCCTTTGGGATGTCATCACATCACCTTCCAGGACAGGCTCTCATCCAATGCCCTCAATTGTCCCCCAGAGCCAGCTATCCCACTCATCATGGCATAGTGCAGACCCTGCAGAGCCTAGAGCTCATTGTGAGCATCCACTATGGACATCTATTGCCCACACCAATATAAAGGAAGCAGCCTTTCTGCAGCTGGAGGTGAAGATCTGGCAAGGGTGGCAGGGGTAGTGGTGTGGGGAATGCACAGTTATTGAGCAGTGAACAAATAAAGCCAACATAGAAAGCAAGCACAATGGTGAACATATATGTAAAATCCTGTTTCAAAAAAAGTTCATTTGATTTCACAATTTACATTGTATGTACACTAAAAGACCATTAAGCATGCATGCACGCATCAGTTGCAACTCTAACACGAGGTCCCTATGAAATTTCTATGTCAGCGCAAAAGAAATGAATGAATGCACTGCACACTGCTGTCCCTCATTGTAATTCTTCCACTCTATCAGCCTTGATAACACTGAAAGAAAGGGGAAAGTGTCTTGAATCAAAGGAAATCTGTAATTCCAGTAGTACAAAGCTGATACAAAATGATAGGTAAATGCGTTATGGATGCACTAAAGCCCTCTTGTGTCCCACAACTCATAATGCTGTAATTAGATGCAAGTGTATTTCTCCACTCTTTCAGCCAGAGTTTAGAATGAGAACTGATTATTAGTGATGTCTTGCCCATTGACCTCATGGGCCATGGTAGATGAAGGCAGAAAAATCAAGTTCTGCTGTTGTGAAATATGTCACTCTGTTGGTAGCAATCTAATGAACAGAGTGCACACTTGGGTTGGATACAAGGACGAGTGAAGGAGCACATCCGAGACAGCCTTTCATTGAAATAGCTACCATTGGGGAGGGAGAATAAAACCTTGTCCTATGTTGCTGGTTAATAGTCATTCCCCAACTTACTTACTGTGACACAGAAGGAGGCCATTCACCCCAATATGTCAATGCTCACTCCCAGCAGAGGAATCCCATTCCCATCCTCCATCCTGATTTCCCCATATAGTGTTGCAGCTTATCCTTTCACAAATGCCCATAAACTCCCCTTTAATTAATTTTGCCACTGACCTGCACTAAGGGGTAATTTACAGTGGCCAATTAATCTACCATTTGCCTTTGGGATGCACCTGGCATTAACCCACATGGTCACAGGAAAAACGTGCAAACTCCACACAGACTGCACCCAAGGTCCTGATTGAACTTGGATCATTGGAGCTGAGAGACAGTGGCACTACCTGCTGCACCACTACGCTGCCCATGATGTCTTCATCCAGCCTTTATTCTTGGAGAAGTCTGAGGCTCTGCATTTAGAAGTGATGCATGCATATAGATCAACAGTGTTCTTCCTAATGCTGTAGTGACAGCTACAGTTCCTTGCAATGGTCCCAAAGTAAGAAAATATAAGTCTGAAGATGACCCTAATCTTGACTGGCAAAGCAGTTCAGGCACAGGAGTGAGCCTGGATGTCTGCAGAAGGTCACATTATGGAGCTGCTTGCTCTCGTAAACCTGAGGCTGCCATGACACTTTGTTGGATACTTCCACATGGGGATATGGGTCAGCTCAGCACATCACAGAAACCAGCCTCCCCTCCTTCAACTCTGTCTATGCTTCTTGCTGCCTTGGTAAAGCAGCCAGCATAATCAAAGACCCTATCCACCTGGGACATCCTCTCTTCTCCCCTCTCCCATCAGGCAGAAGATACCAAAGCCTGAAAGCACATACCACCAGGCTCAAGGGCAGCTTCTATCCCACTGTTATAAGACTATCGAATGGTTCCCTAGTACGATAAAATGGACTCTTGACCGCACAATCTACCTCGTTATGACCTTGCACCTTATTGTCTCCCTGCATTGCACATTCTCTGTAGCTGTGATACTTTACTCTGCATTCTGTAGTTTTATCTTGTACTATCTCAATGCATTGTATGAATGGTGTGCAAGACAAGTTTTTCACTGTACCTCGGTACAATTGACAATAATAAACCAATTCCAATTCCATAGATTCCATGTGATGTGGTATGTGAACATGAGCATCTATATCCCACCTCTCTCAGGGTTGCTGACCTTACTTGTTGTCCCTGTCCTATAGTTCGAAGTAAACCAACAGCAGCACCAGAATAGGGCCTATTGCAAAGATATTTGAAGTGTTGAAATGGGAATGTAACCTCCGAGGTTAATAGAAGCAAGTTTCAGATTGAGTCATTAGTTTCCAGAGTGTTCAGCAGCAAATTGCTGGTACTGTAGATCAAAGTGAGAATGTCCCTTCAGTTAATGATGTTGCAGACGAACCCTAACAAAAAAACAAAGTCGTATTGAGAGCAGCCAACTACTGACATAGTTCAGAAGAATGTGGCCCAAATTCAATGGAAATGCTTAAAATGGTGTTGCAGAACGAACAGTATCGACTAATGCACTTCTAGTGCCAAAAACACACCAGTGAATGTGTGATTCCTGACGGGAAGAGTCTGGGCAAAGTTCCGGAGTGACCTGAAATGAATCATTAACATGTTTTGCTCTTGAAATCATCAATTTTCATTGAAATAAACAGTCTCTCTGTTTTTGACAATTCTGAGAATGTCTTGGTTACCGAGTGAAATTGAATTTCTCTGTAAATATACACATACTAAATAAATCTACTTATATTGTGTGGTTGGATGTAAGGCACTTTCTAGTCACATCAATGTACACGGTTAAAATATGCGATCCACATCCGTAAAATCAACAAGTTCTTTGGACAATATTTCCTTGAAAATCAAGATGTGTGAAGAAATAGGACGACATGATGTACAAAAAAAAGTTTAATTTTTTTATAAGAACATAGGAAACAGGAGCTAGAATAGACTGAACAGCCCATCGAACTATTCAATATGATCATGGTTGATCTGATAGCAACTTCAGCTCCAACTTCCTCCCAGATTTCCAAAACCCATGACTTCTCTATAGTCCAAAAATCTGTCCATCTTGGCCTTGAATATATTCAAATGAATGCGTTAGAATTCTTCTGATGAATACAGGCATAATCTACTCAATTTTTCCCCATAAAGCAACTCCTTCATCCCAAGAATCAACCTTGTGAACCTTCTCCAAACTATCTCCGATGCTAGTATATCCCTTCTTAAATAAGAACAAAATTGTATGCCGTACTCCAAATGTGGTCTCACCAGCATGCTGTATAGCTACTTCCATCAGTCTTCCAAATCAGGCCACAACAAATTGTAAAACAATTGTTTACTTTGGGAAAAATGTGTACTGAATGCAGTAATCAAAAATGCACAGGTTGCATATACAGACATTTAACAGGATTTTTTACTGTGTTGAACCAAATCTGAGAAGTTACAAACATAGAAGTAAGATGATGTATGACTTACCTTTACGAACTGCAAGTGTCATTCTTATTTATCATGTGGTAACTTGCCTTCTTTTAAAAATATGCATAAATCTGAGTATATTTTGATTCATTTCCTGACTTTGTGGAGCACAGTAGGAGGGTTTTGTTCATAGAACTGGGAAAGTGAATATTCAAAAATTATTCCTGAAATAATGATCCAGAATATGTCTGAATCTTTCCATGGATTTTGGGGGGGGGGGGGGTGCAGTGGGCTGGTGGCAAATTAATTAATTAATTAAAGCTGGAACATAAAGCTACATTTTTGGTAATTGTGATTAGGAAATAACCTGATTTTCTTTTCAAGAAAATCTGATTCATGTTTGCCTTTTTGGGAAGGAAATCTACCATGCATACCAAATAAACATTGGCCTTGCCAGCAACCCTCACTTTCACCAGTTGAATTAAAGAAGTTTGTTTTCTGTGTTATGTTGTGGTGTGCTGTGTTTGGGGCTTATTTAGCTTTAAGTCTTCCCCCTTTTCACATACCCAGTACATTCAGGTAGGCTCAGCGGCTAATTGCATCTCCATGCCTTGGGGCCGTGCATGATACAAGAAGATGAGTAATAAATACTTGAAGTGTAAAATAAATAAACAATTCATAAAGGGAGCCTTTGTTATGCTGGAGTCTTGAGTGTTGATACTGTCCCTCCCTCTTATCCTTGATAAGCATGTGGGAGTCCACAGTGAAACTTCTGAACTGGGAAATTATTTACTCAATCTGAACAATGCAGCACTTTGTTTTTTGCTCAGAAGTTGGATTCCGTCCCATTTGGGTGTGTGGCTATAAAAGGGATAAGGAGAAACTTGAATGCATACAATAGAAATATATATACACAGACCGCCACACATATCGATATGTCCTGCACGTGTGCCTGTGTATATAATACACGCAACACACACGCACCACATGCTTGCACAAGAGACATTCTCTCTCTCTACCTCACACACACACACAAACTCAACTTGCATTAAACTACCACTTTCAACATAATAAAACAGCAATTCACAGGAGTGTAAACAAACAAGAGTTGATAATGAGCCAACAAGAAAACACTTGGACAGGTGACCAAAAGCATGGTAAAGAGATCGATATTAAGAAGCACAGAGGAAAAGTGTGGAAAATGGAGAAGTTCTGGAAGGGAATCCCAGAGCTGAAGGCTGTTTAAGGCACTGTTGCCACTGATGGAAAAGTTAAAATTGGGGGTATGCAGTGGAAGTGCACTGATGTCTTGGACTGTAACAGACCAGGGGAGAATTGCAGGAACATGAGGGATGGAGCCATGAAAGGATTTTGAAAACTGTAAAAATTTAATAATCAAGATGCTCCTAGTCCAAGAGTCAGTCTACAGATTGGTGAGCACAGAGGAGATAAGTGAACAGGGCCTAATAGTTTGGATATCAACTGCAGGTTTTTAGATGAGCTCAAGTTTTCAGAGAGTGCATGGTGTTAGTCTGGCAGGGGAACACTGTATAGTCAAGATCAGAAGTTAAAAAATTCGGATTTCAACATCTGATAAGCTGAGGTGTGGGGAATATGGATGTATTGAGAGGTGAACAAAGACAGTTTTGGAGATTGAAGTGCATGGGGTTAGAGTCTCAGCTCAAGAATGAAATGGAATGATGGAGCAAAAACCAAACTGCTGGAGGAACTCTGCAGGTCGAGCAGCATCTGTGGGGGACAAAGGAATTGTCGACCCGAAATGTTGACAATTCCTTTCTCCCCCACAGATGCTTCTGGACCTGCTGAGATCCTCCAGCAGTTTGATTCTTTGCTCCAGATTCCAGCATCTGCAGTCTCTTATGTTTCAAATTTAATGATAGTTGCAAAATCCCTCTGGTACAGAATCAGACAGTGGCTGGGGGTGGGATAGAAACAATGGGTGGGAACAGAATTGTTCTGGTGTGACCTGAACTCTGTATCTGCAGAAGTTTAATGCAGCTTAGCTCTAGTTCTTAATGTTCTTTTGGGGAAATGTCATTCAATTAATCATCATCCTGGCATTAACTTTATGGCTTATTGAGTTCTGGTTAAAGATCAAGGTGTAAATTACAGCATCATGGCAGAGAGAGAATTCAATGTGAATTAGAAACGAACAGCAATCTGTCCATTCGGATGCAATAGAAAAAAAATACCTGGACAAAAAGCTTGAATGGATAATGAGACAGTTAAGCTAGGGGGTCCATGTAATTACATTCCAGTTGTGACAATTCAGAATAACCATGCAAATGGATGAGAAAGTGAAATGATAGAAGGGTAGGCTTTTATTTCATTTTCAGGATCTGGGCATTGCTAGCAAGATCAGCATTTATTGCCCATCCTTAACTGCCCATGAGGAGGTGGTGGTGAGCTGCTGCTGTACTTCTGATGGAGTTACTGCCACAGTGCTGTTGGGTGGTGAGTCCCAAGATTTGGACCCAGTGACAAAGAAGGATGGTGAAATAACTCCCATTCAGGATAGTGTGCAGGTTGGAGAGGAACCTGCAGACAGTGGTGTTTGTGACTTGCTGGAAGAGTCCTGTTGAGAGAGAAAGTGAGGTCAGAGTGGAGAGGCCCCAGGTCTCAGAGTTGAGAACACCTGTATTTCATTGACATTAATGACCTGCACTCTATGCAAACTGCTCGGATTTTTTGATGATATACTGGAAGGATCAATGGATTGAAAGCAAGCAGCTGAGAAAATTACAGAGTAAGTAGAACAAAGTTTAAATGGAGGGCAGAGATCAATGGCAGATGAAATTTAATGGAGACCAAGTACACAGGGATGAAAACTAAACATTACTTAACTCCATGAATATGAGTAAAATAGTCGAGGATGAAGCTGAAAAAGATTCAGGAACCTTTACAGAGCTAACACTCAAATATCTGACTAATGCAGAGAAAAGGTCTACAAACCCAATGAAATGTTGAACTCTAGTGACCAAGAGAGCTGTCATAATAATATTGTCCATAGCTCTGGGCACACTGCAGCTTTTGTACTGTGTCAGGCAGCATCTATGGAGGGAAGTGGACAGTCAATGTTTCGGGTCCAGACGAAGGGTCTTGACCCAAAACGTCGACTGTCCATTTCCCTCCATGGATCCTGCCTGACCTGCTGAGTTCCTCCAGCGTTTTGTGTGTTGCTCCAGATTCCAGCATCTGCAGTCTCTTGCGTCTCCAGCTTGAGCATTGTAATGAGTTTTGGTCACTGGGGCAATGGAGTCATTCAACTGCAAGCCAGAAAATAAACATAAGACAGATACTTCAAGGCAAAGCACCTGAATAAAGAGGAAAGACTGAAGACATTTGAGCTCTTCATCCTAACTAAGGGTAGGAGCTGGGAAGGAAAATATTGGTGATGAGTGAGTCTCAATGAGGAACATAGAGAGATATAAAGAGAGTGTTCATATGGAGAGAGTATTCACAAAGGAATGGATACAATGGTTAAGGATGAAACACTGTTAAGTCGAGTTTATTGTTATGTGCACAGGTACAGTGAGGTACAGGTACAATGAAAAACTTGCAGCAGCATTACAAGCACATAGATACAGACAACACACAGAAAATAAATTATGCATAAATTGTATGTAAACTGTACAAGAGAGTTAAGAGAGAAAAAAGACTGTAAAAACCAAGTGCAAAAGAAAAGACACAATCAGAGACAAATCCATGGTAGAGCAAGAGGTGGTTCGTAGTGTTCCATTGCTGTGGTAGGGTTAGGGTTGTGCAGGTCTGTTCAAACACCTGATGGTTGCAGGAAAGTTGCTGTTCTTGAACCAGGTGCTGCGGGACTTAAGGCTTCTGTACCTCCTGTCTGACGGTAGCAGTGAGAAAAATGCATGATCATGATGGTGGGGATCCTTGATAATAGATGCCACCTTCTTGAGGCAACACATCCTAAAGATGCTTTCAATGGAAGGGAGGGCTGTGCCGTGATGGACCAGGCTGTGTCCACTACTCTCTGCAACCTCTTTGGAATTGCCACAACAGGCCATGATGCAACCAGTCAGGATCCTTTCAACAGTGCATCTGGAGAAGTTTGTTGGAGTATTTGGTGACATGCCAAATCTCCTTAAGCTCCAAAGAAAGTAGAGGCACTGCTGTGCCTTTTTCATGATTGCACCTATGTGCTGGGCCCAGGACATATTCATATTTAAGAATCAACTTGATGCTGTGATGGGGATCTTTTGGATGTGACCGGATGGTGTTCCAATCATGGGTTAGGTGGTAACTACCTTATGTTTACTTGAGCCTGCTAACAGCTTGTTTATTACTCACAGTTGAGCATCACTGGATGTTGGAAAAGTGCAACAGTTGCAGATTCCATGGGGGAGAACTTGACTTTGCATGAAAGTGTAAAATGGGGAAGCCCACTTTACATCCCTCTCATCGTCATTGACAATAAAAATCAGGTACGATGTGAAGCCTACCAAGAAGGACTATGCTTGGAGTGATCTGAGCAAACTGCCAAATGTTGTGGTAAAATTGCCCAAATTTTGTGTTGAGGGCCTGCAACAAGCCATGATACAGCAGGAAGAGTACAAAGATGATGAGAAGCCAGGAGAGCAAAATGGGATTGGGCAGTTCTTTGTTTAAATGTCCCACAGGATGTTCCTCATTGGTATTTTATCATCAGTCTTCTACTGTCAGTGTTCGTCTTCAAAGCAAAAAAAATGATTACAGCAGGAATGGATGCAAGTTCATCAATGAGGAGATCGATGACAAACAAACAAATTGTTACTTGCTTCCCTTGTGGTAAATGTGTCATATTTCAATTGTATTGTTGAAGTGTCAGTACTTCAGGGCAAATTAAAATGGGGATGGGGTTGGGGGTTCTCAAGATTCCATGAATGGCTGTTTTGTATGATTAAGGAGTCGTCTGTTTTCTTCTTTGTCTATCTGTAATTTGATTAGTAAGCAAAAACTGTGAGAGATGGAGGTCCATAACAATGAACACATACTGATTAACCTAAACCAGCAGTACATGCACAAATCCACTATTCAGTTACGAAGTATCTGAAAGGATTCTGGCAGCACAGTGTGGAGTAGACTGTGGCTGCCAACGTGAGGTATTGGGTCCAGTTTGAATGATCATCTGGTCTTTTCCATCATTCTGAAATCTTCATTCTTTTGCACATGGGAAAAAAAAGATCAATGAGGGTGCCATCTCCCTTGTCCAACATACAGCTCTGGATCACCTTGACAATAAGACATATGCCAGGATGTTATTCATTGATTATGGCTCAGCCTTCAATACCATAATACCTGATAAACTAATTGTTAAACTATTGGACCTTGGCCTGGCGGCCCCCATCTGTAACTGGCTTCTTGACTTTCTGACCGGCAGACCTCAGTTGGTTAGAATTGGTCATAACATTTCATCCACCCTTACCCTCAATTCTGGTGCTTCCCAGGGTTGCGTGCTCAGTCCCCTGCTCTACCCTCTGCGAGGCCTAATACAGCATCAACTCAATCTTGTGTCATGATGTCTGAACAACAAACTAGCCATTAATGTCAGCAAGACAAGAGAACTGGTTGTTGGCCTAAGGAAGCAGGGGTTGCGGATGGGGTTGGTGAACACTACCCTGTCTTCATCAAGGAGCTGCTGTAGAGATAGTTGACTGCTTCAAGTTCCTTGGCATACTTATCATCAGAAACCTGTCTTGGTCCCACCATACTGATGTAGTGATCAAGAAAGTGCATCAGTGTCTGTACTTAGTTTGGAGGCTGAGAAGATTCGGCTCATCCACAGGGATTCTCTGGAACTTCTACAGATGCGTTATAGAAAGTATCCTGATAGGTTGTATCTTGGCCTGGAGTAACTGCTCTGAATCATCAGAACCTGCAGAGAGCAGTAAACACTGCCCAGTCCATCACAGACTCATGACTTCCTTCCATCTCGTCCACCTTCACGGTGTGTTGCATCAGGAAGGCTAACAGTATCGTCAAGGATGCCTGCCACTCTGGCCATTCCCTTTCCTCTCTTCTACTTTCTTGGAGAAGATACAGGAGCTTGAAAGCCTGGATGACTGGACTCAAGAACAGCTTCTTCCACGATGCTATCAGACTTCTGAACGAATCACCTCTTTCACATCCCCTTCCTTGTTGTGCTGCCACATTCTTGAACGCCTAACTCTATCTCTTCCGTTATTGCCACTTTAACATTTCTTTTCACACTACTTCAGTTTGCTACTATACTACACTACTATACTTTGCGCTATTCTGTGTTTTGCACTCGTCATTGTATTTATTATCATCATGTATACTGTTTACTCTATGAGCTTCATACAAGCAAGGAATTTCATTGCATTCTGGTGCATATGACAATAAACTTAATAACTTAATAACTAAGGTAGTGTGTTGACAACCAGTACAGCCCTGCAAGCTCAGGAATTGTGAGTAAGGGCTATGGGTTTTTCCACTGAGGTTATCAAATTGACCCTTGGTTTGGGCTGTCCTGTGAGATGGGTGTGGAGATTGAGAATGGGGCTGAGTAGGTGCTAAGAGTTAGTTGATGTCACTGAGTTGAAAGGAGGAGAGGAGTGTGATTTATTCCTGTGGTTGCCATTATCACCACCAATGTACACTGTGCAGACTGCACAATTATTTGTGCCATGTACCTGAATTTCACTTCAGTTCTTTACCCTATCTTCCAAGATGTCTGAAGTAATTATAATAAACATATATTCAGAGTATAACAGGCAATACATCGTAAGGGCGTTCAACTTCTCACAGTCACAAGCCAGAGGGAAGATAGATGATATTAAGCAGAGGGGGAGGGGTGAGACAGGGGTCGGTAGTTGATACCATTTGCCCATCATTCCTAACCCCTTCTCAGTCCACCTATCAGCCCTTGATCAGCCATCTATCACCTTTCTTCCCTCTCCACTCTCAGTCCTGATGCAGGGTCTTGACCTGAAACTTCGACAGTTCCTTTCCTCCCCACAGATGCTGCTTGACTTGCTGAGTTCCTCCAGTAGTTTGTTTTTTGGGTGAGCAACAATTATTTGCTTTGCCACTGACAACCATCTCTTATGCACACAAATGCAAAAACACAGCCATATACAGACATGGACAAGTGCATAAACACAGTAACATATATGCAGAGAGGCATAAACAGAAGACACCTAAAGATACAATAAACTCAAACACTATTGAACACATAGGACAAATCCAGTAGATACAAATACTCACAGAATTAATATCAGACACATACCCATACATTGCTACACATTCTAGACAAATGCAATTTTATCACAACCTCAATTAGCATTAGTCACTCTGTCCTCAAAGACCAACATTCACTACTGAGTTACAAAATGAAAGACTTATCATACTTCCAAGATGGAAAGAAGATGGATTTATATAAAGTCTTTCATATTGTCAGGATGCCCAAAGTGTTTCTTTTAATAACTATTTACTTTTTAAGGATCCTCATTTGTATTTTCATAAGTAAGGCACGCTTTTACAAAAAACCAACATAGTCTGAATCATGTTGCTCAGGTGACTACATTTAAAAGTCTCTAAGGCTTTTTGGGAGAACTAAACACACTGAAGGCACCATATAAATGCGGACCCTTTTGTTTCTTTTTCCCAGTCAATATCCAGGGCACTACTGGAGCAGACATTAATTATGGACAAATTCTGTTTGGAAATGATGCTTCCATTGGTTGAAGAGACTACGATCGCCACTGTGAGTAAGAGCACAGTGTGTAGAAACTAAAGGATGCAAACAAACTTCCCACAGCTCTTGAAAGGGTTCCAATATTGTACCAAGAACATACAACAGCAACCTCTATTTATAAACAGCTTCTAACATAGTAAAACATCCCAAGGCACTCCACAGGAACGTTATCAAATAGAATTTGTCAGGGTTCTGCATGGAGATTTATTATGACAGATGGTGGATTTTAATGAGCTTCTTTAAGGAGAGAAGGGTAGGAGTGTGAAGTTGTTAAAGAGAGAAATCCAGAGCTTAGGACTGAGGCAGCTGAAGACATTTTATGATGTCATGCCAGACTTTGCTCCTTTCACCGAAGCTGCCAGACAGATAAGCCAGTAGCTCGGGTTTTGCATGAGATTTTTTAAAAATCCTGTTCATTGGTTGACACACGGTAGAAAATTGACACATATGTTTAACATTGTTAAAATCTGTATTTCCTGTCTCCATTCATTGTGATTTCGTGCCCGTCCAGAGATGGTGACAATAAAAGACAATATCACCATCTGGTGGATAAAAGTGTCCTTTCTTGGAACTGAATCAATCTCAGCAACATCTGAGGTTCAAAGTAGGATTCTGAATTTATAAAAAGCCTTTTGTAATCATAAAATCATACAGCATTCCCAGAAGTCATTCAGCCTCAACAGGATGAGGATTCAAATGTTCTCATTCCCCTGGTCTTTCCCTGTGTTTTTAACTTACATAACAGAAAAAATCAATCTATACCTCTGGCACAAACTAAAAGAATCATCTTCCACTATCTCTACAGGTAGGATTTTCCAGATCCCAACAGTTCCAAGTGTAAAATAAATTCTTCTGATCTTGCCTCTAGATCTACAACTAATAATTTTGTATCCACGACCTTCAGCAATTGGCCCACTTGCAGCGGGAATAATTTTTCTTGATGAAAATTATCTTGATTCTCTTTCGAGAGAGGACAGCCTGAGCTTTCCCAACCTCTCCTCAACGGAGGCTGCTTATTACTGGCAATGCCCGGTTAACATCTTCTGCACCCTCTCTGAGTTACATGGATGTTTCCTGAACTGCAGTGAACAGGATTGTCCAGAATATACTCACGGATGCCCAACAACTGACTTACAAAATTCCCCAAGTATATATCCAACTGCAAGTTAGTGCTGAATCTTCCTTTCTCACACAGCCCACTCCACCTTTTCGTGTAGTGCTTGCCTCTTCATTACAATTTTCTCCGTAAAATATTTTCCCTGGTCTACTGCTTCTTTTATGCAGGAAAATGTATTCAAGTGCTTGAACAGCAGCTGGTGTCCCTGCAGTACATGTGCAAGGCTGAGAGCTATGTGAATAAAAAAATTCCAGGGGGTGGTTAAACCACAGCTTAAGTGCGTAAGCAAGTGATGAGCAGTAGAGTGTCAAGGAGGACTGAGAATGTAACACTGACAGCTAACACTTTACCTTGAATTCAGATGAAATACTGGTGAAGGCTAAAGTTTCTTGAGGAAATAACACCAAAGATAATAGCCAAAATACAGGAAGGATGTGATAGCACCAGAGAGGGATGGAAAAATTTTATGGTGCAGAAAGGAGGATCTTTAGCCTGTCATATCCATGTTGGCCAAATAAGGAGCTGTTTATCTTGATCCTATTTTGCACCTTATGGTCTGCAGTGTTGCAGGGTAAAAATCAGAAATCGGAAGGATTGAATAGAGCAAATTGAGCAAGTCCAAGAAGACTCTGCCTCAGTGTTAGTGGACATAGTTTGAAAAATAAGTCTGGTGAGCTGAAGTCACAAGGTATCACATGGGTCTCCGATGTCATAGAAGAGAGACCTGGCTCAAAAAAAGGACTGGATTGGGAAGATAGTATTTCTGGCTTCTTCTTGATGGGCTCTCCCTCAGGATCAAGAATAACTTACTTCTATTCTGGCTTTTTGGATTCCAAGGTGGCCAATGAGGCCCATGTCAGAACTGCCATACAGTTCTGAAGGGACAAGTGAGTGGATTGTTTGTGAAGTGCTATGCTCCTTCTGCTGCTTATGCAAGGCCTCAGTGTGCTCCTGATGCATGGCCTTGAGATTCTCAATACTATCCCAAATGCTCCTTTCCCACTTTGACTAGTCATGGGTCTGGACTCAGTGGGAATGGTGCATTTCTGCAAGGAGACTCCTGAGAGAAGGGAAGTGGTCCATGTTTTCCAGGGTCTCACTTTGACTGATGGAGGGCAGTGTGCCGCAGGATGGACAGTTTGGGAGAAGTCCTTTGTATTGCTGATGTGTGTAAGGCCCATCCTCTCATGTATGTCAGTGAAGGCACTGATGATGCTACAGAGCTCAACCTCTGAGCATGTTCAATGGCAAGATTCATCTGAGGACTGGGTAACGTTGGTTCTGAAGTGTCATCACTTTTGGTTGAACAGTTTCTCATTAGTTCTGTGGGAAGTCTGTTGGAGATGAGATGTAACATTGCAACAACATTGAGAAAAGATTCTGACTATCTACCTTTCTATGCCTCTTAATATTTAACAAACCTGTCAGGTCACCCCTCAGCCTCCTTTGCTTGAAGGAAAACAAGCCTAGCCTATCCAATCTCTCCTTATAACTAATGTCCTTCAGTCCAGGCAACACCTTGGTGAATCTCCTCTGCATTCTCTCTAGTGCAACTACAACCTTCCCATAGTGCAGCAACTAGAACTGCACACAATACTTCAAGTGCAGTCTAACCAGTACTTTGTGAAGTTGTAACATAACTTCCCAATTTTTTTATTTTCTATGTCCCAAACTATGAAGGCAAGCATACCACATGCCATCTTCATCACCCTATCTACCTGTGTTGCCATTTTCAGGAAACAATGGACTTCACCCCCAAAGTCCCCTCTGTTCATCAACATTCCTTATCGCCCTACTATTTACTGTATATGTCCTACCCCTATTTGACTTCCCAAATGCATGACCTTACACTCGTTGGTATTAAATTCCATTTGCCAATGCTACGTCCAACTTTCCATCTTATCTATATCTTGCTGCAGCCTGAAACAAACTTCCTTGAAATCTACAGCACCACCAATTATCATATCGTTCACAAACTTACTCATCATTCCTCCTGCATTCACATCTAAGTCATGAATATATGTCACAAACAAGGGTCACAGCACCAATCCCTAGGGTACACCCACTGATTACAATCAGGAAAGCATCCTTCCACCACCACCCTCTGCTTCCTATCACCATCCCATGGGCTTGACCAGCCTATCATGTGGGGTCTTGTCAAATGCCTTACTGAAGTCCATATAGATAACATCTACCACCCGACCTTCATCAATCTTCTTAATTACCTTCTCAAAAAACTCAATCAAATTGGTGACACAGGATTTCCCCCACACAAACCCATGCTGACTATCCCTGATCAGTCCCTGCCTTTCCAAATGTACATAAATCCTTAGAATTTTATCCGATAACTTCCCCACCACTGATGCAAGACTCACTGTCTTGTAGTTACCCAGCTTATTCCTGCTGCCCTTCTTAAATAAAGGAACAACACCGGCTAACCTCTAGTCTCGTGGTTCCTTGCCCACGACTAACGAAGATGTGAAAATCCCTGTCAGGGCCCCAGCTGTCACTTCCCTTACTTCCCACAGCATCCTGGGATAGATCTGATTTGGCCCTGTGGACTAATCAAACCTTATGCATTCCACGACATCTAACACCTACCCCTTCTTAATACTGACATGTTCCATACCACCCCTCCCTGAATTCACTATCTTCCATGTCTTTCTCCTTGGTGAATATAGTTGGTAAGTATTTATTTGGAACCTTGCCCACTTCCCTGGCTCCACACATACATTACACCTCTGATTTCTGAGGGGATCCACTCTTTCCCTGGCTTCTCTTTTGCTCCTGATGTACTCATAGAATGTCTTGGGATTCTCCTTATCTTGTCAAGGCTGCATCCTCAGCCCTCTACTCTACTCCCTATACACTCATGACTGTGTGGCCAGATTCTGCTCTAACTTCATCTACAAGTTTGCAGATGATAGCACCGTAGTAGGCCGTATCTCAAACAGCGACGAGTCCGAGTACAGGAAGGAGATGGAGAGCTTAGTGGAATGGTGTCATGACAACAACCTTTCCCTCAATATCAACAAAAGAGCAGGTCATTGACTTCAGGAAAGGAGGTGGTGTACATGCACCTGTCTACATCAATGGTGCTGAGGTCGAGAGGGTTGAGAGCTTCAAGTTCCTGGGAGTGAACATCACCAACAGCCTGTCCTGGTCAAATCACGTAGATGCCACGGCCAAGAAAGCTCACCAGTGCCTCTACTTCCTCAGGAGGCTAAAGAAATTTGGTTTGTCCCCTTTGACTCTCACCAACTTTTACAGATGCACCATAAAAAGCATCCTATCTGGATGTATCACGGCTTGGTACAGCAACTGCTCTGCCCAGGACCGGATGAAGCTGCAGAGAGTTGTGGACACAGCCCAGCGCATCACGGACACCAGCCTCCCCTCCTTGGACTCTGTTTTTACCTCTCGTTGTCTTAGTGAAACAGCCAGCATAATCAAAGACCCCACCCACCTGGGACATTCTCTCTTCTCTCCTCTTCCATCGGGTAGAAGATACAGGTGCCTGAGGGCACATACCACCAGACTTAAGGACAGCTTCTACCCCACTGTGATAAGACTATTGAATGGTTCCTTTATACAATGAGATGGACTATGACCTCATGATCTACCTTGTTGTGACCTCGCACCTTATTGCACTGCACTTTCTCTGTAGCTGTGACACTTTACTCTGTACTGTTACCGTTTTTACCTGTACTACATCAATGCACTTTGTACTAACTCAATGTAAATGCACTGTGTAATGAATTGACCTGTACAATTTGTCAGACAAGCTTTTCACTGTACCTTGGTACAAGTGACAATAATAAACCAATACCAATACCAAGAATACTTCATGGCTCCTTCTTGACTTCCTTATTTCTTTCTTAAGTTCTCTCCTACAATCTCTATTTTCTTCAGGAGACTCACAACATTTCAAGTGCCCATACCTGTCTTATGCTTTCTTTTTATACTTGATCAAACCTTCAATATCCTTTACCATGCACAGATCCCTAATCTTGCCATCTTTGCCTTTCACCCTCACTAGAATATGCTAGCCCTGAACTCTTACAAACTATCTTTAAAAGACTCTCACTTGTCAGATGTCAGTTCACCTGTAAGCATCTGCTCCCAATCTCCTTTATCCAGATCCTCTCTTATGCTATTGAAATCAGCCTCCCTCAAATTTAGGACCTTACCTTGAGAACCAGACTTGGACCTTAAAACTCACAGAACCACACCCCGACCCATGCTCCCTAACCTGCCTCTGTCCACTCTGCTGACTGGACTTGCTTGATTTATCCTCTACATTTGAGTCAGTCTCACCATCTGTTGCATTGCTACTGTCTCCCACACCTACAAGGCACAAGTTAGGAGTGCGATGGAATACTCTCAACTTGCCTGAATGAGTGCAGTCCCAGGGTATGGCTGCAGGTGGTCCTCAGGCCCGAATGAATTTGTCCTTTTTATTATGAAGTGGACAGATGTGGGTAATTTTCCACATTGTTGCATAGATGCCAGTGTTGTAACTCTACTGGAAAAGCTTGAGTAGAGGTGCAGCTTGTGCTAGAGTGTAGGTCTTCATGGTAGGTTGGTCCAAAAGGTTAGAGCCTGGGCTAGTTGGCAAATTGCTGACTGGACTTGCTTGATTTATCCTTTACTTGCTTGATTTATCCTCAAAATTGGCTTGCTAATAGGAGGCAGAGCGTGGTGCTGGAGGGTTCCTTTTCTAATTGGAAGTCTGTGACCAGTGGTATATCACAAGGATCAGTACTGGAACCGTTGACATTTGTGATATACTGTACATTAACAGCTTGGATGTGAATGTAGAAGCTATGATTGGTAAATTTTAAGATGACATGAGGATTTGTGGTATTGCAGATCGCGAGGAGGATTGTCTTAGGGTACAGCACAATATTGATCAGCTGGAAAGTTGGGTGGAGCAATGGCAGATGGAATTTAATCCTGACAACTGTGAAGTCATGCAATTTGGAAGATCAAAGGCTGCTCAGACATGCCCAGTAAATGGTAGGGCCCTTGTGAGTCTTGATGAACAAGTCCATTGTGCCCTGAAAGTGCAGCACAGATAGAAAGGGTGGTGAAGAAGGCACATATGATGCTTGCCTTCATTTGCTGTTGCATAGAATATAAGAGCAGGGACATTATGTTGTAACTTTATAAAACACCTTAAATATTTCTGTGCAGTTCTGGTTGCCACACTATGGGAAGGATGTGATTGTACTGGAGAGAGTGTAGAAGAGATTCACCAGGATGTTGCCCGGATTGGAGCATTTTGGTTATAAAACGAGATTAGATAGACTGGGCTTGTTTTCCCTGAAGCTCAGGAGGCTGACATGATCAAGATATATACAATTATGAGGGAGATAGAGAGGGTAGATAGTAGCAACCTTTCTCCCTTGGTGGGAATGCCTGAAACCAGAGGGCATTGATGCAAAGTCAGAGGTAGGAAGTTTAGAGGAGATCTGAGGTGGAAGTTTTTCACACAAAGTGATTGGAATCTGGAACATGCTGCCAGTGGAGGTGACAGAGGCAGGTACTCTCACGACATTTTAGAAGTATCTGGGCAATCACTTGAATCACCAAGACATACAAGGCGAGGGACCAAATGTAGGTAAATTGGACGAGAATAGACAAGTATGATGGTCGGCATAGACATAGTAGGACAAACGGCCTGTTTCTCTGCTGTAGGACTTGATGAATTTCTACGACCCCCGTCCCCACAGACATTCAATCTGACCTGCTGGTCATGAGATCACTTAGCTCTGTCCATTGAGATCTTGGGGTCCAGAACTCCCTGAAAGCAGCCACAAATGCAGATAGAGTGGTAAAGGTGGTGTATGGCATGCTTGCCTTCACTGGTCAGGGCAATGAGTATAAGATTAAGGAAGTCACATTGCTGCTATAACATTGGTTAAGCTGCACTTGGGAGTATCATGTGCAATTCTGGTCACCCCATTACAGGAATGTGGAGGCTTTGGAAAGGGTGCAGAAGAGGTTTACCAGGATGCTGCCTGGATTAAAGGGTATGAGCTACAAGGCTGGACAAACTGGGGTTGTTTTCTTTGGAGCATCAGTGATTGAGGGGAGACCTGATAGAAGTTTGTAAAATTATGGGAGGCATAGATAGAGCAGACAGTCAGAATATTTTTCCCGGAATAGAATAGAAAGTACCAGAGGGCATGCATTTAAGGCAAGGGCGGAACGTTTAAAGGAGATGTGCGTGATAATTTTTTTTACACAGACTGGTGGGTGCCTGGAATGGGCTGCCAGGGGTAGTGATGGAGGCAGAAACAATAGCGGCGTATGGGAGGCTGTTAGATGGACACATGAATGTGCAGGAAATGGTGGGATATGGATCATGCACAGGCAGGGCCAGTTCCTGCACTGTGCTATTCTATGTCCTATTGCCCGCTGCTTTTGCTGTCTAACGCACATGTAGTCCTGTACTGTTGGCACCTCATCATCTGAAGGTCGACCTGTGTCGCCCCAGCACGTCCTTCCACATTCCTTGCCCCACGACAAGACTCCGCAGCAATTTTTCAGTCTCAGACGTTCAGAGGCATTTAAATTCTCCTGATCGCTTTGAATAAAAAAAATACATTAAATAATCAATAATTAAAACACTGAGAAAATTAAAACATTAACAAAAGTTGACCTGACCTTTACCTGGTTTATCCCCGGAACAGGGGCGTTCATTCACCCCAGTGGGCCGCGCTCCGGCAGCACGTTTGGCGGCGGGCCCAACGGACTCCCGCCGGCGGGGCCGCCGACTTCTCGCTGGTCCAACTGCGCGATTTTGAGCTGTCGCTGTTTGACCCTTCGGACTCACCGTAGTCGTCAGAAGGTTGTTGTGAAGCAGGACGTGTTGTTTGCGACGGGAAGCCCGAGATCCCGGACCGTGGTCGCGGAGGAAGAAAACCGGCGGAGGGAGCAGAGAGGGAGAGGAAGCAGAGCGGCACAGAACCAGGAGAGGAAGTAAACCGGGAGACGACACCAGCCGGGACGGGGAGCTGGGGCATGGCGGCCGACTTCAGCGAGCTCATGAACCCCGCGGGCTGCGAGATTGGCAGCGGGTCCCGGGACCGGGATTGGGGTGAGTGTCGGGGGTCTCGCAGTAGGTCGAGGGTGGGATCTGACGTATCGGCCTTTCATGAAGATCTCTCTCTCCTGATCGTGTAATTGCACGTTGAGTGATACACTACATTTACCGGCCGGTGACCATGATCATGGGTTTCTGTGAAGAGCAACGAGCACTAGGATGACAGTAGGTTGTCAACTGTATCGAGTTCGCAGATGTGTTTATGAAAAGAGAAATAAAAGACCGCAGATGCTGGAATCTGGATGAAAAACAAGATGCTGGGGGAACTCACCATTGAAGGGTCCTGACCTGAAACGTTGACGGTCTGCTTTTCTCCACGGATGCTGCCTGACCTGCTGAGTTCCTCCAGCATCTTGTTGTGTTTATGAAAATGTATTTTTGTTGAGTTTGTAAATCGGTGGCTGTTCTAATTTAATCAGTATCAGCCCTAGGCCCTTTAAGTACTCCCCTCTGATTTGTTCAGACGAATTTCGTGTCTCCTCATTTGTCCGATGTTGGTGGTTCAGGTTTGAGATTTTGGCCTAATGCTGCTGGTCGTATCTTCCTCCTTCGGAGGAATTTCCGGTCGTGGAAGCGTTGAGACTTCATTCCATTGGTGACAGCAAATGTTTAAATGACTCACAAATGATTTGCAACACGAGTGAGTTTGCGATCATGGAATTCAGAACTATTGCGATGGATTTTTCCAGGCAAAGCCCGCCTCCCCTATTGACTGCATCAAACGCCTAGGGCAGGACAATGAAAATCATGTAGAAATTTTAAGTTTAGTTTCTGGAGTTTCACACAACCATTGAGCTTTAACCACCGTGTCAATGGTTTCTTAGGGCTGTACTGATTCTTAGCAATGATCTCTTCAATGATTTTTACGAGCCTTCAGCAGAATTATGGCTGGATAGTAAGGAAATGAGCAGATGATCGTCAGAGGATGGCAAGCTCTCCAATGTGAGGAGTCTACAGATGTGTATAATCTTATGTTTGCTGAATACCACATCTGAATCTTGCATGCACTGGACTATAGACTATTCTTCTTCAGTTTATGACACCCTTGGTCTCACAGTCAAAGTTAAGGATGAAGAAGTGATACACCAGTCTTTCCCTGGTCATGCTAAAAGGTTCTGGCAATGAACATTTCCCCCATCTTGGCAATGCAGCCTCTGTTGTCAATATCAATGCCTGACTATTCAGATCAAGCGTAGCTTTTGACAGATTACATGCAAATATGTGAGAGTGTAGCAGTATCATGGTAAATGATGGCAACTATCATTTTGGTTTCATGTATGCATGCAAACAGGGATGGTGCACAGAGAGTATACAGCAAAGTTCCACTACTTGCATATGGATTGTCTGGGAAAGCTCATGAGGATCAGTCATGATCTCATTAAATGGTGATGTCAGTTTGAGGGGCCAAGTGGCCTACTCCTCCTCCTGAATCTTATAAAATGGCAAAATAAACTCCCAGACTCTGATGTTCTTGCGTGGCCAGGAGTTTGAAGCATTCATATTGCTGCTGATGAGATTGCAGAAGAGAATGGGCAAGCCATGTTGGCATTTGCATAATTGAGCTAAAAGAGGGAAAGCACTCTAAGGGAGACTCAAAGGTGCATTGCAGGAACTTTTTGCAGGCATTTCAAATGGCCTTGAGAATCTTGTTCATGATCTCTTCCTCTTGGTAATGCCTTATTCATACTGGGCAGAGTCAAACTGTTGAAGTGGAGCAGAAGGATGAGTGGTGTAAATCCTGCAAAGGCAGCGTGTTTGTGTTGCTCATGGTGCCTCAGGTGGTTTTTCTCACCCAATGTGCCACAGACAGTTCAACGCACAAATTGGCTTGCCAGATACCTGTGTATTTGCATAAGCCAAACCACTAATATGGCCATCTTGAAGATGAACTGAAAGAATGGAGTTAGCTGAAGGATTCTGATCTTGTTCAAAATTAGATTCAATGTAATAAGATGAGTAAAAAAAATCCTGTAATGCAGCATAAGTATGCAATCCAGCATGTTTATATGACGCCTCTAATATAGAGAAATGTTCCATGTAATGTCACATGATTTTTTTTGCGGGGGGGGGGGGAAGGGGGGCTCTGCACGTTGCTGAAAAAACCCGCCATTTATTCTCCATTCCTTACTGTTGTTGAGAAGGTAGTGGTGAATCACCTTCTTGAATTACCATATTCCTTCTTGTGGAGGTGCTCCTAGCAATTTTGAAGGAACAATGATGAGTCCTGAAATGAGGATGGTATGTGACTTGGAAGAGAACTTGTAGGTGATGGTGTTGATGTGTGCCTGAAGCCTTTGTTCTTGGTGATAAAGATTGAGTTATTGGGAGCTGCTGTTGGAGTAGCTGAGGCAAGAAGATGCTGTGCATTTTCTGGACATGGTATGCTGTGGCTGCAGTGTGCTGGTGGTGGAGCTGTCAAGTTGGCTGCTTTGTTCTGGATGGGTTTGTCAAGGAGTTAAATCCTGTTTTCAGGATCCATCTCTCTCCTATTCCTTCTATTCTCATCCAGAGACAGTCCCTCATTTATTAGTGCAGTGTCAGTTTGATCCATTTTGTCATCTTTGTCTTACTGCAGCAACCAATAGTCCATCTACAACATCATCTCCATTTTCCACTTCAGTTGTGTCGCATCCAAGTTATTGGGACTGAGCCAGTCAGGAGCATGGAATTGATTGCTTCTGACAGTTCATATGAGGATTTTGCTCTCCACGTGGGTCTGATGATCAAGTCTCATCTCTTTGGTACTTTACTTTCTTGAGATAGCACTTTCGGTATCTCTTACTACCATAGTGACAGCTGGTTTTTCTGCCTGCTGTTGATGCCCTGGATTCACTTGGAGAAATCTTAGAGTGGACTCATTGTTTCTTATTTCACTACAACTAAGTGGCGACTTGCTAGTTAATCAGGCCTCAGATCTTGAGCGTTAGTAAAATGAGTTCTCAATTCATTACTGCCAGTTATTGAAGCTGAGAATGTGTTACAACGGGGTGTTGTCCCTTATCTGTGCTGCTTTGGTTCTGATATGTAGTTATGTTTATTTCATAGAACCTTAAATGTGACTGATAGCTTCTCAAAACAATTATGGACTCAGAATCCTGCGATCAATCAATGCTGGAGCTTTACTCTTTTGATTAAATCATTATCAATAGTCTTGCATATTTTCTTAACATTCTCTGAGAACTTAGAACCATAGAAACCATAGAACAATACAGGCCCTTTGGCCCACCATGTTGTGCCGCCCTTCAAACCACACCTGAGACTATCTAACCCCTTCCTCTCACATATCCCTCTATCTTAAATTCCTCCATATGCTTATCTAACAATCTCTTGAACTTGTCCAACGTATCAGGCTCCACCACCACCCTCGGCAGCGCATTCCATGCACCAACCACTCTCTGGGTAAAAAACCTCCCTCTGACGTCTCCCTTGAACTTCCCACCCATTGCCTTAAAGCCATGCCCTCTTACCTGTGAGGCGACTTTCAGTGATCTGTGGATATGAACCCCCAGATCCCTCTGCTCCTCCACACTGCCCAGAATCCTGCCATTCACCTTGTACTCCACCTTGGAGTTTGTCCTTCCAAAGTGTACGACCTCAAACTTCTCTGGATTGAATTCCATCTGCCACTTGTCAGCCCAGCTCTGCATCCTATCAATATCCCTCTGCAAACTTCGACAGCCCTCCACACTATCCACAACACCACTGATCTTTCTGTCGTCTGCAAACTTGCTAACCCAGCCTTCTACCCCCTCATCTAAGTCATTAATAAATATCACAAAAGTAGAGGTCCCAGAACTGATCCCTGTGGGACACCACTAGTCACAGCCCTCCAATCCGAACGCACTCCCTCCACCACAACCCTCTGCTTTCTACAGGCAAGCCAATTCTGAATCTACACAGCCAAGCCTCCCTGGATCCCTTGGCCTCTGACCTTCTGAAGAAGCCTACCATGAGGAACCTTGTCAAACGCCTTACTAAAATCCATGTAGACCATATCCACCGCACTACCCTCATCAGTCTTCCTGGTCACCTCCTCAAAGAACCCCATCAGGCTTGTGAGGCAAGATCTTCCCTTCACAAAGCCATGCTGTCTGTCCCAAATCAGTCCATTATTCTCTAAATACTCATAGATCCTATCTCTAAGAATCCTTTCTAACAGCTTACCCACCACAGACGTAAGGCTCACCGGCCTGTAATTCCCTGGACTATCCCTACTACCTTTCTTGAATAAGGGGCCAACATTCGCCACCCTCCAATCCTCCGGGACCATCCTCGTGGACAACAAGGACTCAAAGATCCTAACCAACGGTTCAGCAATCTCCTCCCTTGCCTCACGAAGCAGCCTGGGGAATATTCCATCAGGCCCCGGGGACTTATCTGTCCTAATATTTTCTAACAACTCCAACACATCCTCTCTCTTAATACCTACATACTCTAGATCATTACCCTCACTAACACTGTCCTCAGCATCATCAAGACCTCACTAACACTGTCCTCAGCATCATCAAGACCCCCCTCCTTGGTGAATACTGAAGAGAAGTATTCATTGAGAACCTCACCTACTTCCACAGCTTTCAGGCACATCCTCCCACCTTTGTCTTTAATCGGACCTACCTTTACTCTAGCCATCCTTCTGCTCTTCACATACAAGAAAAAAGCCTTGGGATTCTCCTTAACCTTACTCGCCAAAGCCTGTTCATGTCCCCTTCTCACTTTCCTCAGCCCTTTCTTGAGTTCCTTCCTTCCTACTCTATATTCCTCATGAGCCCTGTCTGATCCTTGCTGCTTACACCTTATGTAAGCTGCCGTCTTCTTCCTAACTAGTTGTTCTACCTCTCTCGTCACCCATGGTTCCTTCACCCTACCATTCCTTCTCTGCCTCACCGGGACAAACTTACCCCTAACATCCTGCAAAAGATCCCTGAACATCGACCACATCTCCATAGTACATTTCCCTTCAAAAATGTCACCTTAGATCTTCAACCATTCTCATATGTGGCAACTCCCAAATGTCTGGAAGACAATACACACTGTCCATTCTTCTATTACGTGATGGCTGTTTTAACCCTTTGATTACCAAAGCCTCATTTGCTGGAAAGTTGCAAATGGAATTGAACATTGCATTCATCAGCGAACATCCCCACCTCTGACCTTTCATTGGAAGGAAGGTCATTGATGAAGCAGCTGATGTTGGTTGGGCCAAGGGCATTGCTTTGAGGAATCACGCAATGATGTCATGGGGCTGAGATGATTCACCTTCAACAACTACATCCACCTTCCAACGTGCAAGGCACGACTCCAACCATTGGACTGTTTTCCCTGTCATGCACGTTGTCAGAAGACAAAATGGGTATAGAACCAAGGAGGAGTTTGATCAAAAAGAATGATTCTTTTAGCAGCTCTGTTTCACTAATGATGTCTAGCTCAAAGCAGTTGCACTGATTGGGCAGGCAGAAAGAAGAGGCTCAACTTTATTAATGGCTTCACTTGAGTGCACTGTAACAGGATCAAACTTTGATTATTAATACCCCAGAGGTAAGGTGTGTGTGTACATTGTTTGTCATGCCGAATGTTGGCAAAAATAAAAGCATGCTCAGTGGACCTGAATATGCTTTTTTTTGTCAATGTTGCACCTTGTAATAGTTTATGTAACCAAATCAGGTACATGCCAATGATTTACTTTTGGGGAAAGGTCACGTCACCACAGTTATTAAGTTCCCCAGCTAAGGAACTGTTTTTTCTGTTTAAGAATGTACAGGAAGGCTGATGATGTCTTGGTGTTATTCATCACGTGTAATGTAACTTTGAACTGCAATGCAAATATACATTTATGCCAGGTTTCATTGTGGGTTGGCTGTGACAGTAGGTGATACTGTTGATGCACTGACTTCCAGATTGAATGAATTTGTTGCAGGTGTAGAGGTGGTTTTCCTTTTTTTCCTTAAGATTAGCTTGAGATCTGCAATATTGAAATGTCTTTTTATACTTGTCACTCTTGTATTAATAATATGGAAATTAGCATGTTCATTACACCCTTAAATTGTGTTTAAAGAAAACATTTTTCAGGAGTGCAGTTCTAAAATGATCTGTTTCTGCCACTTTCCACTCTTTTATGAATTTCTTAATGGAAAAAATGGGTTGAATTGATCTTGCTTTCAGCTGGTACTTTATGGAACAATTGCAGTCCGCTCAACATGTCTCTGACTTTTCAGATATGAGTGGAGAAATATTAAAGTTTTTTTATTGTCATGTGTACTGAGGTATAGTAAAAAAAACTTTGTTGGTATGACAAGTCCAAGATGAGATAGATGTCAGATGCCAGGGGTGGCTGGCGTAAGAAAAGTTAACTGATTTATATTTCAGAAGCAGTCAAAGCTATCAGGGATTCAAAAAGCAAGGTATTGGACTTGAAGCCCGAGACCTGCTTGCTTCTTCAAGGTCACTTTGCTTTGTGGGCTGTCTTTCAAGTTCAGGGGTTTGGCTTGGCAGCTCTCTGTATCTGGTAGACGCAAATGTTGTGAAGTCTATAATGTTGTATTGTTTGAAACATGTCCAGTAGACCAGACTACAAATGGGGGGAAAAAAACAAGGAAAAAAGGGATAGCGGGTAAAGATGGCCAGGCCTGATGCAAACTAAAAGATGGAGCAAGTTCTCTAAAGTTGTAGGATTTGATATAGAGTCCTGAAGGCTGCAGTGGTTGAAGTGTTGTTCCTTGAGCTTGCATTAATTTCTTTACTTATTTAGTGTATGTTTCCATCTACGTGATGTCTAGTTTTTTAACTAATTAGTTTATCTAATCAAATATGAATAGATTATATACCTTTCCCCTTTCTCATTTTTGAGCTTAAACTAAAATGGCCTGGCATGTATTAAAGACTGGACAAAGTTTACATAGGGCTGAGAACAAAGAACAGTACAGCACAGGAACAGGCCCTTTGGTCCACAATGTTGTGCTGAACTAATTAAATGCCAAACAAAATGAATCCCTTCTGCCTGTACAAGGTCGATATCCATTCTCTGCATATTCATGTGCCTATCTAAAAGCCTTTTAAGTGCCTCTGTCGTATTTTCCTCCACCACCACCCCTGGCTAAATACTTTGAACAAGAAACTAACACAAACTATCATGTGTCGGAGAGACAAAGAAACACCTCCTTTCTCACTCTGCACGTAACAAATTCCTGAGAGCTGTGCATTGCTCTGTGCTGTCAACTTTTTGATCCATTGTACTTTGTGCAATTAAGGTACATGCTATGGTTTGGAAGGGGGTTCTCTAAGTTTGAACCAGTGACAATGAAGTAACAATGAAAGTCTCACCTAGGATGGTGTTTGACTTTAGGTGATGGTTATGTTCTCACGCCTTTTATGCTGAGAAGTTGAGGTTGCAGATTTGATGGTTGCTGCAGTGAATCCTGCATACTGCAGCCCTGACGATGAATAGAGTGGAGATAAGATTTATCATTTTCAAAGTAAATATCAACAAGTGATTAAAAATACTATCTTTTTCCACCATTCAAATGAATGGGGTCACTGTGCATATGATAGCCAGGTCTTGTGTCAAGCCAAGGGGCCACATCCTGGTATCCTCTCCAGCACATTAGTGCTCTATTACTGGGTTCCATGAGTCCAGCAGTGGAGTGGGAGGTTGGGGAAGCCAACATCTCTAGCTTATCCTGGACTTCATCTGGTTGAGCAGACACAGAAGTCTGAGACAAGTTTCCAGCTCCTGACGAAACCACCAGCTATTTGTCAGTTCAGCTCAGCCCAAACTGACTGACTGACTTAGTTTCCAGTCTCTGAGCTTTATTTTTAACTTGCTCATTCATATTGTGGAATAAGCCATGATGATGTTGGGAAAGAAGATGATAAACTTTTAGAAGCCAGTGGAGCAGTTTCTTGACAATAAACAGACTTCTCTTGTTATTACAAAATCGTTTCAGATTAATTTTATGTGTAAGTACATTTTAAGGGCTGATGAAAAGATATCAACAGACCTGCAATTCATGCTGTGACTGAGGAAACTGTGGCATTCATGCCAGTCTCTGCTTGCAAATTGTTGTTAGATTTCTTTTCACGAGAAGACATAATGGATGACAAAAATACTTGTCATTGATCATAGTGGTCAGTTTTATGGAAATAGCTGATTTTCATTTGTCTCTCCTGATGTCTCCAAGTATCTTTCCCCATTTTTGTGAATTGAGTTCTGTTCAAATGGATTGGTCACACCGATGGTGCATTAATGATATTGATATAATTTGCCTTTGTTTCTTGGGCAAGCCTGGAAGTGTATGCCCCCATTACAATGCTGTTACCCAATATCAATGGAGCTGTTATATATAATGGAGCCTTGCAACTAAGGAGAGGGATGCACCATCCACCATTGACACTGTTCCTGTCAGCCAGATGTGATTCTTCACATCTGTCGACATCAACTCCTGAGGTGGATTGAATATTTGTGCCAAATGGCGAGGTTAGAATCATTGTAAGGGTTGGAAAAGGCAGTTCATTACAACCTTTTGGCAGCTTTTTTTCAGCTGAGGTCAGCTAATTAATGTTTTGGCTGCTTGCAGTAGTTACATCAGGATGTCCTGTAAGTGAATGTCACATCCATGAAGTATCAGTGTTTCCATTTTTTTCCTGTTTATGCACATGATGTGTGGATGAACAAGGCTAGCTTTGGATGTCCGTGACTGCTTGGCTTTTGAGTGGTAGATAGTGAGCCATATCCTTGAACTGTTGCACTGTATTGTTAGTTGTGTAGTTGAAAGTTTTTGACACTCAAGTGGTGTAATATCAAGATAAAATGCAGTGAGACAATTTGAAAAATATATGGAGGTGGTGTGTTCCCATGCACCTGCTGCCCTTGTCTTCTACATAGTAAAGGTTGCACATTTAGGAGATGCTGTGAAAAAAGTCTTGGAATTTTGCTGTGGTTCATTTTGTAAGGGGAATGGTGATAGAGGGACTGAGTGTTTAGGGTAGTGGATTCAAATGAGTTTCTTTGTTTTGGATCATGTAAATTTTTTGAGCACTGTTGGAGTTGCATTCCTCCAGGCAATGGAGCTGTTTCAGCACTCTCAATGTGCCTTAAAGATAGTATGAAGGTTTTGAGCTATTAAGTGGTGATTTATTTACCCCAGATTACAGGTGATGCTTTTATAATTTGGCACCCTTAGAACTTTGGTACAGAATTGATTGATTTTCCAGACTGTTTCCAGAATAATATAGCCACATGCTTCCAATTCACTTATTTTTTAAGATGTTATACAGTAATATAATAGATTTTCAAGTGAACCAGTTGAGACTAAAGTGAGTGTGGGAACTGGCTCTTGGTGAGTTCAAAAGGAGTGAAATAAACTGGCTCCCTGTGTACTTAAAGGGAGTAAGGGAAGCAGAACATCTTGAGCCAGATGCCAAATCATTGGGGTTTTCAAACAACAGGAGAGTGAATGACTGGAGTTGTACTCTACATGGCCTTAGCCACTGTTGTTTCATTGGTATCTATGTCATTGATCCTATTAGTTTCTGATCATTGTTGACCCTCAGAATGTTAATGGCCTGGAGCATGGAACTGGTAAGGCACTGAATGTCCAACAGTGATTAAACTCGTTTGCAGGGCACATTTCACTCACCACTTACCACCACCTTATTGAATGTTGTCTAAACCTTGCTGTTTAAACACACTGTTACCATGAGCAAATATACATTTCTGATCTGTGCAGGAGGGAAGAGTTTTGAAGCTGCTGATTGGGCCCAGGGCATTGGAGGAGATCCTGTGGTTGAGATTGTTGGCCTCTTTTAAAAACCACAGCCATCTTCCATTGTTCTTACTGCAACTTCAGCCACTCTGATTTGCAGTTTTCTTCAATTTTGCCGGCATTCCTCAATCCTGGCCTTCATCAAATGCTGCCTTGATGTTAAGCCAATCACATTCACCTTTCTCCTGGAATTCAATTTTTTTTTGCTGATGTTGGGTCCACGTTTGGTACCAGATGTCTTTGCAGTACCCAGACCCAGCTTCAGTAAACAGATTATTGGTGAAATTTTGAGGAATCCTTGATCCCATCCATTACTTTGGTTGAGAGTAATGTCATGGAGCAATAATTGGGCAGAGAGGATTTTTCCTCTTTATTGTAGGCAGGAATGGAAGGCAGTTGCACGTTTACTAGTTTAAAAACTAACAACTTTGCTGTGATTTACAGGGCATAAAACTTGAGAACTGCATCCAGGATGTTAGAGGGACCATATATTTCCTAGATATTTTGCAGACTGATTCAAATAGGCTGAAGCTTGACTTAAATGGTGGTGGGACCTTGGGTGGACTCCAAATTTCATCGTCCACTCCAAATTTGGTTGAAAGTCATTGCAAGTGCCTTAACCTTCATGTGCTGGTCTGTGCCATCACTGAGATGGGGATCTTGGAGCGACCTCATTATCCTGACCTAGCTACTGCAGGCTTGTTCAACTTTGATCTGTTGGTTGTGGGATTGCTTGCCTCTATCCATTGAATGGTACTTTTGTTTCTTAGCATCTGTGTAGTCCTTTTGTTGTGACGAGCTGGTACCTTGTTTTTAGTTTCACTTGGTATTCCCCTGCTTGTTGCATTGTACTGGGGCTGGTGCAATGGTAATAGTGGAGTGAGGGATGTGCATGGCCCTGAGGTTACAGCTTGTAGCAGAACACAATTCTTTTTCATACTTCCTTGCAAAATTGGAGACCATTCAGCCCACTGTCTACACTGGCTCATGAAGGAATCCCACTCCACCACTAATTTTCCCTACAACCTATTTTTCTGAAATTGCTATCTTCTTGGCTAAACAATGTGGGAAATTTACAGTAGCCAATTAACCTACCAACCTGCACATCTATGGGATGTGGGGGAAAACTTGAGCACCTGGAGAAATTCCATAAAGTTACAGGGGAGAAGGTGCAAACTCCATACGGTTGGCATCAGAGATTGGATCCAGTTCATGAGCTGTTAGGCAGCAGCCCTTGTTGATGACCCTTGTATCCGTCATATTTCTTCCCTCGCTGTTTGCTGCAGGACCAATTGGGCAGTTCAGTCTTTCAAGCCGCAGGCAGTAATGGTGTTGCAGAGTCAGGTTTAATGGCGAACATTTGAAGTTTCCCACAGAAAGGTGAATATCCCTGCTGGCCACTGAGCTTCTTTCCACATGAAATTCCAGATTGAATTGACAAGTAATGATTGCAGGAAGTTCCTTGGAACATGCTTCCTTTCTGTTGTCATAAACCCTACCTAATTTACCCTTAGTTTCTCTCTGTTTCATTCAACCATGTATGAACTTTGGAAAATTTATAAATTTGCTACTACTACTTGTCCAGGCAGTGAAATCCAGATCCTACCAGGCTGAATGATTTCCCTACCACCACCCCCACAAGCCCAGCTCATTACAATTAAATGGATCATAAATCTTTGTTAAAGATGATGACAGCTCGATAATTAAGCTGAACGTCAATATCTGTGAGGAGTGGCTGGGACTCAGTACGAGGAGCATGACCGAACTCTTCCCACACCTTCAAGCAACGTTTAGTAAAGATCACAGAAAAGGCGAAGACATGAATAATTCTTGTGCAGAAGCTCACAGGAACCACATGGATGCAGGAGCTAAGACTTTCCGAATGTCCGCTTGTTTCCATACAAAAACACAATGCTACACATGCACCACACTGAGACATTAGATATGCATGTCAACATAAATCTGCATGTCCATAGTGGAGCCCTTGATGTTACTGGCCATTGACTGGCTACTGATGTCGGTGAATGACCTTTTCCCCGATCTTCCAAGTGAAGCCGCCTTTTCTTCTTTTGTTGATAATATTGTTGCAAACCGATCACACAAATCAACTGCAAGATTCCCTGCAATAAACTTCACTTCATGATGCCCTGAATGAAACTTAACACTCAGGGCAGCAAGTAGAGCCACTGCCCCACAGACCCAGCTTCAATCCTGACTTCTAGTGCTCTCTGTGTGGAGTTTACACATTGTCCCTGTGACTACGTGGGTTTCCTTGGGGTGTGCTGGTTTCACCTCACACCCCAAAGACATGCAGGTTGGTAGGTTATTTGGCCACTGCAAATTGCCCCTGGTGTGCAGATAAGTGGTGGAATCTGGGAGGAGTTGATTGGAATGTGGGGATAAAAAAATGGGATTAATGTAAACTGGTGGTTGATAGTCAGTGCAGACCTGTTGGGCTGAAGGTCCTGTTTCTGTGCTGACTCTGTGACCTTAGCCATGAATTGGATCTGATTGGCATGATCTGAAAGAGCAGACAGTCCATCTTAGCCTACTTTAGCTTTGACCGTTATTGAGGCTAGATCATATATTCTTGAGGTACAGTTTTAATATCAGGTTGCTCTTTTGGAAATGTAATACAGTATACTGGCCTCAATACATGCAAAAGATGTCAATTTGTTCTGGAAAGCTATAGCTCTGCAACGATTTATTTTTACCATACCAAAAATGGTGCCACAATTCTCCACAGCTCTGCTTCACAATTGCAGAGTACTGGTATCTGACAGAACCTCCAAAAGAACATAAGACATAGGAGCAGAATTAGGCCATTCGGCCCATCGAGTCTTTCCACCATTCAGTCATGTCTGATTTATTTTTCCCTCTCAACCCCATTCTCCTGCCTTCTCCCTGTAACCTTTGACTCCCTTACTAATCAAGAACCTCTCAACCTCTGCTTTAAATATAACCAAAGACTTGGCCTCCACAGTTGTCTGTGGCAGTGAATTCCACAGATTCACCACCCTCTGGCTAAAGAAATGCCTCCTCATCTCTGTTCGAAAGGGATGTCCTATTCTGAGGTTGTGCCCTCTGGTCCTCGACTCTCCCACTACTGGAAATATCTTCTCCATGTCCATTCTATCCAGGCCTTTCAATGTATGGTAGGTACTAAATTCAGTAGAAGGGCAAGGTTAAGTCAACGTTTGGACACGAAAGGACATTGGGAAGTTAAACCCTGGGAAGACGATAATCACAGTCACCTCTTCCCCTCCCCCCCACCCCTTTTTCTGTCTCCCATTTCTGCTTTCAGTTATTGAAGCGATCCTAAATAAGGTAAACTGACTCTTCTGGCTTCCTTGACGATATTTCCTCCTCCTCTTTATCCTGCAAAGATTCCATTGCCTTCTCGTAATTTTGTGATCTTAGTCACATCCATTTTGCCAATTTCCGTAGCTGAATTTCCAATATGTCTTTTTTTTCTAAACTGAGAACTCCCTTGGGTGTTCACTGCATTTCCTTCACCTTTTCTGTTACCCCTTCTCTCGCACTCTCCTGCCCTTCCACTCATCCTTGCTGTCCATCTATGAGCCTCCAAATTCACTGGTTCATCTTCCCTCAACTTCAGCACGTGCCACCACCAACACAATTCTTCTCTGTCCCTCCCTGTTTCAACATTTGAAATAGACCATTCCCTCTGCGATCCATTGGTGTTATATTAACCTCTCTCGTTCCCAAGCAAACACAGGAAATGCAATACTATCCATTTCTGCACAGCTCTTCCTCTCATCCAGGGCCCCAAACATTCCTTTGCAGAAAGACAGCACTTTATTTGTGCTACTTTCAGTTGTTATACAGCATTTGGTGCTCGTAAAGCTGTCACTTTATGAATGATGTGGATTGGATGCTTTTCTAAATACTTCTGTTCAGTCTGCAGTGTGACCCTGAACTTCCAGTTGCTTGTCACGTCAAGCCTCTGGCCCCCTCTCATTCTGATCTTGTGTACTGCTTTTTCCAGCTCCACAAAAACACTTGGGTTGATTCGGCACTTTTGGCAGCATTCTTGTCTTGACATTCAGTTCAGCAATTTCAGCTTGTAACCAGTGCTCCCATTTTCTATTTCAAACGGTAGCAGTGTTTTTACTAATGTCCTGTGTTCCTTGTCTAAATCCTTTGATTTTAAAACTTGTCATGCCCTTTGTATTCCCTCATCATCCTTTGTGCCATTTTAATTTCTGCTGCCATTCACTCTGCTGTAATCCAGTCTGACGCAGGTCTTAACTTTTCATTTATTTCTGCCTTCCCCATCACCACCCCCATCCCCATGTTAACTCTGTCAATCTTGCAAATTTTCCTTTTCAGATGAGTAGTCATTACTAGACTCAAAGACAGCTTCTATCCCGCTGTTATCAGACTCATACACTAAAGGTGAACTCTTGATCTCCCAGTTTACCTCGTTGTACCCCTTGCAAGTTATTTGTCTATCTGCACTGCACTTTCTATGGTGTACTATATTCTGTATTCTGATTTTCATTTTACGACCTCGATGTAATTACATATGGCATGATCTGTCTGGATGGCACACAAGACATAAGCTTTTCACCGTATCTTGGTATATGCGACAATAATAAACCAATCCAATCCAACCTCAATCATTAACCTGAAATGTTGTCTGACAGGGACCATTTGCAACATTGTCTATTTTCACTCCAATATTTTATTGACTGGCCTTCCACATTCTGCCTTCTTTACACTTAATATTCTCCAAAGTAAAGCTTTCCAGTTTTTGCACCACCCTGTTTGTTCATCACTCCAGTGTTGGTTGACCTTGCATTGAATCTCTGTCTGGCAAAAATCATGCACTTGCCTATCTTGTTAATCCTGTATAACAATTCAAGGAACCTGTGTCACACAACCTCTGGAATTTGATGCATCCTCTGCCTTTGCCTCCCCATTGGCCTTCAGCTGTCTCATCCCGAAGCTTTGGAATTCCCTCGGTAAATTTTCCACTTTGAAATCGCCCTTCAAGACCATGCTTAAAATCTGCCTCCTACTCATCTCTTTCGGTCCTTATTTTGTTTTGGCCTAGTGTCAGTTTTTATTGAATATTGTGTTGCATAAAGGACTTCAAGATGGTTTTTCTGTGTTGAAGTTGTGGCAAAAATGCAAATTACTACAGATTTTCCTGGGAAAATCAGCTGCAGTCAGATTATTCCTGCGTTTCCATTTTGCTACTCTACTGCAAAGTCGCTTTAACGTTTGCCTACTTTGAAATTTTCCTTCTCTGTTTGCTGGGAGTTCTGTGAGACCCTGTGTCACTGCTCCCCCTTTGTGATCTCTGCTGCTCTCCTGCTCTTTGACTATGTGCTCACCCAGAGTCACTACGACAGCCACGTGTCCTTCCTGGGTACTTGTCTCCACCGCCATCTTGTCCCATGTGTTTATTTCCAGGCCTCCTGGTTTGGCACCAGCAAGGAGCCAAGAAATACGTTCTTGTGGCGACTCACAGTCTAGTTGGGCGAACCGGCTCGGCAGTCGGGTCGCGCGGCATCGGAGCGACGAGGCCCAAGATGGCGGCGGGCCTCGTCTTTCCGAGCGACGGGGAGAACCCGCGTGCGGGAAAGTCCTGATGATGTAGGACTTGCGTCATTGCCGGTTGTTTTGGGCGGGAACATTCTCCCTCAAAGGGCCCGCGCAAGGCGGGAAAATAAACCAGTTCTGTTTGGCAATCCTCCGAGTAGAGTCTTGTTTTATTCCGTGGTAGCAACCGCTACATTCTATTGATTGCTTCTCCCTGCATTTCTCCCTCCATATTTTAGTTGCTCCAGATTTTCCCTCTCCCTCCAGCAGATGGTGCTCATGTCTCATTTTCAGCACAAGTTCCGACAGCACCAGCACCAAATGAGCTGAAATAACCAAGTATTCCTCTCAAAATCTTTACTGCTCATCTTGGCCTGTTACTGTACTGCAGTTGACCATAATCAATCAGTGAGAAGTGGACACTAACGGAATGGATAAAGATTTTTTTATTGTCTCTCTGCACTGTACTCTCTGAAGCACCCTGTCATGTCTCTGTACAATGTAGTTATAATGTTCATACATGATATTAATGGAGTATCAAAAAGCTACTGTTCAATATTTATTGCCAAATGCTATACATTAGGACAGGATATTAATTGTTTTTGAAAATACTTGATTTTTCTAACTCTTCGACATTAGTGTTGCAATGTAATTGTCAGATAATACTTTCCAATTCATTAAGCTCCACCTCATTGCTTATGAGGTCTGTGTTTAACAATGTCTTTCTACTCAAACAGAAAAGAGTATTTTTTAATGTAATATTTGTTAAAGTACATCCCATGTAAATTGAACTGTGGTAGTAATTCCAAACTGATGTTTTTCATTGGTTGGTATTGGAAATGGTGGGGTATTGGATATTTAGATGTTGAGAAGCAGTGTTGTTGTTAATGTATGATTGGAAAAAGTTGGATAAAGGTTTCTCAGCCAAGTAGTTGTCTTGAATTGTTCTCTGTGAAAACATCCATGTTCCAATGTAACAATTTCCGCCAACAAACTCCTCATCCCCAACGTTCTGTAACTTGCATTACTGAGAGAGCTGATTGTTAACACCAAAGAACTACTAGCTTCAAGTAAATTACTTCAAAGGAGAACTGTTTTGAGCATCAGTAGGCATGAGTTAAGTCTCAGAGTGAAGCAACTGCTATTTTCACTTGAGCTTTTAATTTATCTCATTCCTCTTTTAAAACCGTTTAATGAACCAATGCACTTTACAGCAAATAAAGTGCTTTTGATGTGTGATCTCTATTGTAATGCAGGGAAATGCAGCTAATTTGCCCAACATAAGGCCACCTGAATCAATTGTGACAATGGCCAGATAATTTATTTGTTAATGGAGAGAGAAATATTGGGCTTAACTGTCAAAACTCTTAAATTGGTAACTGGGGGATCTAAGGGAAGAAGAGGAATTACAGTAGATGCAATAGACCATGCAAGATAAATTTTAGTGAATCTAAGACCATTACGATGTTTGGACTGATGTAGTGCATGAGCCAAACTCTTCAACTGATTGAACCACTCTCTATTTTACTATTAAAATCAACAGATTTTGAATTCTATATTGTATGGCAAAATCCATGCCTGTGCAGGTTTATGATTTAACTTGTTTTGTTAATTGTAGAATCATTGCTGTTTGAGGAGCTGAATGACTCCAGCGACATGTTTGAAGCTTTGAAAAACAATCCATTTGTAAGTATTAATCATTCGTCCTGTCTTCAGCTGCAGATGAGTTGAATCACTGTTTGGTTGTTCAATCTGTGGTAAAAGCTTTCCTCTTCTCCAGTAAAATTAAACAGAAACTCTACTGGGAGGAGGATGGGTAACCAGAGGACATACATTTGTGATAATTGGCAAATGAGTGAAATTCCACTGTCCGAATAACAAGTAGCACAACTTGACTGAAATATTCTGACCTTTGAGTGGAAAATGTTGTCAACTAACAAATGTTTCAGTGATGAGTGAAGAATAATGCTGCTCTCTTTCAGCCTTGGAATTACGTCCTTCAACCAGAAACAGTTAGCAACTGTAAAGCAGAAACTGTGGTACACTCTCTACGCTGCATTTTTGGTGGCATGAAATAAAACTCTCCCATGACTGTGACACAAGAAAGACTGCAGGTGCTGGAATCTGGAGCAACACACAAAAAGTGCTGGAGGAACTCAGTAGGTCAGTCAGCATCTATGGAGGGAAATGAACAGTCGATGTTTCGGGCTGAGACCCGGTTCTGATGAAGGGGCCTCGGCTGTTCACTTCCCTCCATAGATGCTGCCTGACCTGCTGAGTTCCTCCAGCAGTTTTTGTGTGTTTCTCCCAAGATTGCACTTGCACTCCTGGCACAAACTTTGTTGAATTCGGTGTCATAGGTAGGGTGGTGAAAAAGGCATTTCACACATTGGCCTTCATCGCACCAACGACTTATACAACGGCAACTTAATGTCCCAATTCCAATACTCATCAGTAAGGGCATTGAGTATAGGAGTTGGGACATTATGTTGCAGTTGTATAAGTGGTTGGTGAAATCACACTTGGAATACAGTTTTGGTCACCCTGTTATAGGAAAGACTTGGTTGAACTGGAGAGAGTGCAGGGAAGGTTTACAAGGAGGTTGCCAGGATTAGAAGCCCCGAGGTACAAGGAGAGGATGGCCAGGCTAGATCTTTATTCCTTGGAGCATAGGAGAATGAAGGGTGACCTTATGGAAGTGTTTAAAACTATGAGAGGCAGAGATATGGTGGATGGTAACAGTCTTTTCCCCAGGGTAGGGGAGTCCAAAACTAGGGGATGTGGGTTCAGGGTGAGAGGGCAAAGTTTGAAAAGGGACCTGAGGGGCAACTTTTTCATGCAGAGGGTGGTGAGTAAATGGAATGAGCTGCTAGAGGAAGTGGTTGAGGCAGGTTAAATAGTATAATTTAAGGAGCACTTGGATAGGTACATGGAGGGGAGCGATTTGGAGGGATATGGAACAAATGCAGGAAATTGGGAGTAGATGGGTGAACAACATGGTCGGCATGGACTGGTTGGACCGAAGGGTCTGTATCAGTGTTGTATTGCTTTATGATTCTATAAGTCACACAACACAAAAGCAGACCATTCAGCCCATCATGCACACATTGTGGTGGAGTTTTATTTAGTTGTAATTTCAATATAAAATTAGATGTATGGTTGAAAAACAGAAAGTTGCTGGAAAAGTGATCACAAGATGGTTCTTTCAAAGAGTATTGATTGCTGTTTGTGGAAGAGAATTCCAAATTTTAACCATCCCTTTTCTAAGTGATTCCTGACTTCATTCTTGAGAAGTCAGCATCTAGCAGAAACATTTTCTTTCTTTCTACTCTGTCAGTTCACCTTAGATTTTTGAAAACTGCAATTGGATCACCCCTTTGTACTCCAGTCCTCCTGGTTATTTCTTTAGGTACGGCTTTTTTCTACACCTGTTTAGAACATTTCAGTACATGGATGCCAAATATCTGGTCTTACCTTGTTTCCAATTTTCCACAGTTCACAAAGTATTGCTTGTCTGATCTCATCATTGTCTGCATTAGCATCATTTTACGAGAGCCTTGCCCTTTGAACTATTACATCTTTGTTATTCTTTTGTTTCCATCTACCTCACCCGCAAGGCTCTCTGTCTCGTCTTGGCAAACTTACGATATGTGGCTTTCTGTCCCATCTTCTCAGTAAATGCAGTGAATAGTTACGGCCTCTTGCAGATCATGTCAATTCGTTCATTATCCCTGCTGTGTCCTGCTACTCAGTCAATTTCTTAGTCTGGTCAACAATATTCCCTTTTGTAGTTCTTACTTTATGTTTTGTCTGCTCTGTACATTTCTGTTTTTTCAGAATCTGCTTTGGTATTATATTCTGGATTTGATTGTTGATTTACTTGCTCCTTACCTTATAAAAACTGTTCATGCACTTTTTCTTGGCAAATAATGCTATTGCCCTTAGGAGTGCCAACTGTTTCTGTGTCACATTAAATTTGTTTACGAAAGCATCCCACTAATCTATTATGGTTACTAAATCTGTCCTGTCCACTGTGAAATTTCTTTGATTCGTGGCATGGGAGTAGGAATGATCAAATCTAAAATCTAAGTAACTTTGTCTTTTTCCCTTTTGAACAGAATGTTGAACTCCAAATTATGACCCCATTTAATTCACGCACCACTGGGGTTATTGATTAAAACTAGGTCATTACTCAATATTAAGTCTAATATGGCTGGCACATTTGTTTCAGGGACATGTTATTGCAGTAAACTATCCTCCAGAAATGCACCACCTTTCAGACCCGTTCACCTTTGACTTTTGTGAAAATGCCATGAAAACCTTTTGTATTTATGCATCATGTTGCTCACCAGGGCCCTACAAATCGACTAGACCTGAAGGATAACTTTTTCTTTAATTTTACCAAGAACACTCCACTGACTGCTTTCCTCTTGTGATTTGATGTAATTTCATCCTCGATCATCAAAATTAATCCTTCCCTTTACTATTTTCTTGTAAACCTTCTTGCACTTAATCTATTGTGATTTTAAGAAGTTGCTTGAAAGTGTAGTATTTCTGAGAACACAATTGAACAAATTGCCTCGTTGTTTTGCAATGATTCATCCCAAAGTTAAGTTTATTTCAAAACAATAAGTAATCAAATCTATCAAGCCAAATTAGTGTTTTCAAGATTGCGATCGCAACGCGGATGCAACACACTGCACTGTATTGTACGTGGAAAGTTTGAATTCTGTTTTGCAAATTGTGAAGACAAAGTTAATTGAACCATGTATTTATAAATTCACACTGGCAAATTGTCAAGTTTGTGTTTTTGTCTTTCATTGATTAGGATATTGACATGGAGGTTGATTTCAGTTTGGAATTCACGCCCTGGGATTACGATCCTTGGGGACCAATGTGCAGCTCATCTCCAGATATCCCTTCCTCTTCCAGTGATTCAAATTGTAAGTACATTTATAAAACCTGAGCGATAGGTTGTCCACCTTAGAGAATACTACCCAATAATAAAACAAAACAGAAAATATTGGAAATACTCAGCAGGTTGTGCAGCATCTGTGAGAAGTCAGAATTGGTGTGTTCGGTTGATGAAGAGTCATTATCCTGACATGTTAACTCCTCCATCGCCTGATCTGCCGAGTGTTTCCAGCATTTTCTGTTCATATTACTGTTCAACAACTGCAGTCTCCTTGCTTTTAGAAGATCGAGTTTAAAAAGAGAAGGCAAAGTTTACCTGAGACTGCAACAATCTGCTGCAGGAACTCAAACGGTTGAGCAGCATCTGTTGGGGGGTTGGCAGGTGGGGTAAGGGATTTGGGTCGAAACCCTGCATTAGGACTGAGAGGGGAGATGGCTGGTATGGAGAGGAGAGGGGGAATGGTGAAACAGGAACCCAACGTCGTTGGTGGACTGAGGAGGAGTGAAAGATAATGGGCAGGTTGCACCAGGGAGGGGAGGGGGGGTTAGAGTTGGAAGACAGTGGCAGGTGAATGATAGATAGAGGCAGACAACAAGAAAACAAATGAGAGGCAGATGGAGTGAGGTGGGAGGAGGGGAGGGTGATGGTGGAGACGGCTGCTGGAGGGTGATAAGCAGGAACACAAAGTGGTACCAGTGGTGGATTCTGATAAATTAAAGGAGGTGATACTGGGAACCACTGGGGAGAGATGAATGGCAGATGGAACCAGAATCAGATATGTTGAGGGGGTGGGGGTTGGAGTATGTGAGTGAATGATGTGTGCAGTGGGTGAGTGGAACCAGGAGGGGGAGGGGGACAAAGATGGGTGACGTTAGGGCTGGTGGCGGGCGGGGGGAAGGGGACAAAAATGGGAGGACTGGAAGGGGCAGGAGGGGGGAACACCCACCGGAGGGGAGGGTTACCTAAAATCAGAAAACTCGATGTTCATGCCATTGGGTTGTAGACTACCCAGGCAGAATATGAGGTGTTGTTCCTCTAGTTTACATTGGGCCCTGCCTGGAACTGGTAGCCCCTTGTGTTCCTGCTTAACCCCTCCAGCAGCTGTCTCCAACCTTTACTCACCCCTCCTCCCACCTCACTCCATCTGCCTCTCACTTTTTTTCTCCATCTATCATCTACCTACCACTGTTTCCCAACTCCACTCACCGCCCCCCCCCCCCCCCCCCCCCCAATTTGGTGCAACCTGGCCGTCATCTTTCACCCCTCCTCAGTCCCCCGATCACCTTGGACTCCTGCCTCACTGCTCCCCCTCTCCTCTTTTATACTGGCCATCTTTTCTCTCCATTCACCGTCCTGATGCAGGGTTTCGACCCAACCACCAACAGTTCCTTTCACCTGCACAGACGCTGCTCAATCCGCTGAGTTCCTCCAGCAGATTGTTGCTCCAGATTCAAGTATCTGCAGTCTCTTTTGTCTCCATTATCAGATGGAGACTAATTTGAGAGTGAACAATAAAATCTGTTGTCTGTAAACTGAATTTGAACAAATCAGGCTAAAACAGAATAATTGCCTGTTGGTATATAAATCCTTTCTCTGTATGTATTAAGTTTATAACCAAAAAAAATTTTTTTGTATGTCTTTCTCCTGAAGGTGGACAAATGAAGTCTGAGCCTCCATCTCCAGCTTCAAGCTATTCAGTGCCTTCTCCTGCAGATTCAACACTGCAACATGTAAGCAGTTTCTCCTCCTATTGGCCTTAATGTGTTGTTAGTATTTTCTGCCAATGGCATTCAGAAAGCCACGTTACTTTTTTAAAGCTTTATTTGATTTTAACACTTTATTCCAGACTGCTGCTGTTGCATGGTAACACCACGGTACTGTCAATCAATATGATGTATTGTAATTTATGTTCATAAACAACTTTCCTTAAATGATAAAAGGAAGAAGAGTGAGTGGCAGATGTCTGAAATTAAATTGTATAACATGGGGCAGACTGTGAGGGGACAGGAAATGACAGTCCATATGAATGTAGTGTCCACCAAAGCGTGTGGCATTTATTTGACAGCTGCAAGCTCTACAGGTGGCCAGATGGAGGAGACTGAATGTACACATTGACACTAAACAATGGCTCATGCATTTGGAATTTGATGTTTGATGCGTCATGAAATAAATGCATGCTTAGGCCCCTCTGCAGATCCCTGGGGTACAATGTAAGTCGCATCCTGCCAATTTTGGTACGTAACCATTATCCCTCCATTCAGTCTCTTTCCTCCAAATTATGTCATATTTATTGTGTGGACCATAGGAATATAAGAAGCAGAAGTAGGCCAATTGGTCCCTTGAGTCTGGCCTGCCATCCAGTAAGATTATGACTGCTCCAACCTTGGACTCAACATTATTTTCCTAATCTCTCCTCATAATCTTCATTCCCTTCACATATGTGTCAGTTGCTGCCTTAAATATATTCGGTTACTTTGCCACCATGGCTCTTGGGATAAAGAATACCAAAGAGTGATAACCCTCTGACAGAAGAAATTAATCAGGAAAACCTTACAAAATGTAATTTCCATATCAATAGCATCTTGCACCTTTATAACGGCAACTTTAGTTTAATATTATTAGTAATAACAATATGTTGATGTTATTATATTAATAAAATTAAATATTTATGTCTGACTTGCTCTTTACAAATTGCCAATAAGTCTCTTTGATCAACTTGTAATTGACTATATTTATGTGTGAATTCTGTGTCTCTGTCCCTAGAAAGTGATTTTAATAATGTCTCCACAATAGGAATTAGATAATAATTTCCTGTCCCTTACTTCTCCTGGCTTTTTTAAATCTTGGAGTGACAATTGGCAATTTTCATTTCCAGAATTAAGAAAGTATTGGAAGATCGAGATTTGAGCATTTACACCTTCTTTACCACATTTTGTTTTGTACCAGGATGAAAACTATTAAGTCCTTGAAATGTATTAACTTTTTTGTCTCCTTTTTTCATTCATTCATTAAACTTTTAAATCTGTTAATTTCTTGCCTTTTGATTTGGTTTCAATTTTTATTGTATTTCCGATACTTTATCCCTTAAACCTGAAGAGCAGCAGCAGTCTATATATAGCAAATGTGCATTTTTGCTTTACATTTTAAATGGAGAAAATTCATGAATGAATATTCATGAAGATGGCAACAGATGGCCTGCAAATGCTCCTTTTCATAACATGCATTGAAACAGTCAGGAATAGAAAGAGTCTTAAACTTCAAAACAAAACATCTTATGGATTTAATAAACTCTAGTTGGGGGTTTGAATAATTGCATGAGGTGTTTAAGTGCTTAAAATAATTTGAAGACTGGTTCAAGTGAAGATTGTATCTCCATCTTGCTTTCCATGATGTTCTTATGTTGAGACTAACGTTACTTTTTCTTTTATAAAATTCTCTGAATAATCTTGTCCCTATCTAACTCTCAATGATTTCCAATTGTTTTAACCCATTTCATTTCTTTTTCACGTAATGATTGTTCTCTTCATCTTTTTTTTCCATTATTTCTAATCGGGCTGTTTTATTGCTTGACCTTTCTTCCCGATCTTTATTATTTAACTCTTTTTAACAAAAATGATATGCTGTTCCTATCACAGTATTGGTTTGGGCAAACATCCCAGAGTAACTGCTGGAAAGTTATTGGAGCATTGTGCTCCCTCACTGGACTCCCAAAATTGCTAGGCAATCAGAATCAGATTTTATTATCATTGACATATGTCATGAAATTTGTTGTTTTGCAGCAGCAGTACAGTGCTAGACATAAAGACATAAAAATTATTATAAGTTACAAAAATAAATAAGTAATGCAAAAGAGTTCATGGACTGTTCAGAAATCTGCTGGTGGAGGGGAAGAAGCTGTTCCTGAAACATTGAGTTTGGGTCTTCAGGCTCCTGTACCTCTTCCCCAATGGTAGTTACATGAAGAGGGCACGTCCTGGGTGGTGAGGATCCTTAATGATGGATGCTGCCTTCTTGAGGCGACGCCTCTTGAAGATGTCCTCGATGGTGGGGAGGGTTGTGCCTGTGATGGAGCTGGCTGAGTCTACAACCCTCTGCAGCCTCTTTCGATCCTGCACATTGGCGCCTCCATACCAGGTGGTGATGCAACCAGTCAGAATGTTCTCCACCGTACATCTGTAGAAATTTGCAAGAGACTTTGGTGACATACCAAATCTCCTCAAACTCCTAATGAAGTAGAGCTGCTGGCGTGCCTTCTTTGTGATTGCATCAATGTGTTGGCCCCAAGATAGATTCTCTGAGATGTTGACACCCAATAACTTGAAGCTGCTCACCCTTTCCACCGCTGACCCCTCAATGAAGACTTGTGTGTGTTTACCCAAGTTCCCCTTCCTGAAGTCCACAATCAATTACTTGGTCTTGCTGACATTGAGTGCGAGGTTGTTGTTGCGACACCACTCAACCAGCCGATCTATCTCACTCCTGTATGCCGCATCATCTCCATCTGAGATGTAGTAATGCCAGTTTTTCCTCAAAATCTGGTCCATTGTTGACCTTTTTGTCAGAATTGAAAGTACTTGTTTGTAAGTCTTTTCAAGTATGCAATATGTTTAATGTTGTATGGCAAATATGGATTAACAAAGTCTCTGAAACATACTAAAACACTTGGAACAGTCAATTATATAGTGTTCTAAAAAATTCATATCAGAGTATTTGTGCTTTGGAGGTGTATGAGACCAGTAGTCTTCAGTTAATATAATTACTGTGATTGTTATCTTTTAAACAGGAAGATCTGCTCTTCTCTTCATTGCCTCAGTCCTCTCCAGTCTCAACATGTAGTAAAAGCAGTGACTGTTCTTCCACAGCACAAGAGTTAAACGTGAAGCATTTGCCTGAAGCAAAACCTGATGAGTTAGTACAAGGTATGACTACCTGGAAGGTTGGGTGGGCTGGGAGAGATACTACTTGAGTTTAGAAGAGAGGGAGGTTCATGAATGGAAATGATGAGGTCCTGAGGGGTCTTGACAGGGATTTGGAGAGGATATTTCTTCTTGTGGGGAGAATGTCGAACTAGGGTTAATGTATTAAAAATAAGGCACTGAAAAGCAGAGGTGAGGCAAAATGTTTTCTTTCTGAGAGCTGTGACTTTTTTGTACTCTATTCCTCAAAGGGTGGTCTTAAGATATTTTTAAAGCAGAGATAGATTGTTGATAAAGTAGGGGGGAGGGATGAAAGGATACTACCAATGACCATGAATATGTTACAGTCAGATCAACCATGATTTTTGTTAAATGGTGGAGCAGATTTGAGGGGCCGAGTGGCCAATTCCTGCAAATTTCATGTTGATGAAACTCAGCTGTACCTTGGGGACTCTTGACTCCTTCATTATTTCAGAATTGCCACATGGCATGAGTAGTAATGGCTGATCAAAAATTTTCCTCGGTATTAAGTTATTGTTTTCTGTTTGCAAGCCATGACACCATCTTGGTCCCTGCCAACTACCTGAGTCAAACTGCAATCTCAGTGCTACCTTTGATCCTGAGATGGCTTCTAACCACACAGCTGCTCCTCCACCAAGACCTCCTAGTTTCTTCTCTCTAACATGGCTTGACTCCAACTCTGGCTCTGCTCATTAGCTGCAAAAGACGCCATCGCTTCTCTGTTAAGTCTGAATTGACTATTCCAAAGATGAGGCTATCCTTGCATGTTTCACTGCACATAAATTTAAGCTTGTGAAAATTTCTGGTACCCAGGTGCAAATTGTTAAAGCTCCTGGTTTTCCGTATCCTACTTGCTTGTTGGAGTCATAGAGTTGTACAACATGGACTCAGGCCCTTCGGCCCAACTGATCCATGCCGACCAAGATGCCCATCTGAGCTGGTCCCATTTGCAAGCATTTGGTCCATATCCTTCTCAACTTTTCTTATCCATGTACCTATCCAAGTGTCTTTTTAAATGTTGTTAATGTACCTGCCTCAACTACTTCCTCTAGCAGCTCATTCCGTATAAAGTATTATATGTGTTATAGTTAACATATGTTCACTTCCATATCTGAGAGCACCCAATACTCACTGTCTTTATAATATCTTCTAGCCCTCTAATATTTGAGATTTCCTTTTTGGGCTCTTGTTCACCTCCAGTTTTAATTGTTGTGCTGTTGAAAAGTTTGGTTTTGGCTGTCTTGGACATTAACTCTGGAACTTAAGCCTTTGCCTCCTTGTCTTTACTCTGCTTTTCTCAGTAAAATGCAGTTTAAGAGTCACCTTGACCAAGCATGTGGCCATTTCCTGTAATGTCCTTTTATGTGGCGTGATGTCACAAATTCGAGAGTTTTTGTGATCCTTTGAGTTGCTTCATCAAAAACCACTATTCAAACATGAGATTTCCCTTTTAAGACAGAGGAGGTGAAATTTTTCTTATAAGTATTAAAGCCGAGGAGTCATGCATCATGCAAGCAGGGTCTTTGGCCCACTGAGTTGACCATCAAACACCCATTGAGTTGTGAGCCTTCGCAATTTTCTTTTTCAAAGGATGATCAAAACTGGAGTCTTTTAATATTTTTAAGGCAGATGTAGCTTTATTCTCTATTGATCAAGTAGGTGAAAGGTTACTGCAAGCAGCTGGGAATGTAGAATTAAGGTGACAATCATCCATAATTGTATTGAATTGCAGAGCAGGCATAAACAACCAAGAGGCCAATTCCTGAGTGTAATTTTTATATTTATCTCTTTGGGTGAAAACTGCCAGAAGTGGAAAGGGGAAAAATTCAGAGACAACATTATTTCACACACTTCACACATCTTGACACAACTGTCCTTGTTGGTAAATACTTTTAAGCAAATCAACAAGTGACTTCACTCTGTAAGTTGACCTTAAAGTGCATTGATATTGTACCAGTAATGTCATCACACATGTGCCGAATTGTTAAGATGCTGTTTGCATAATTGTGCCAGATTTATTATTCATTTACCCCAGGACAAGTTGTGCTTTTTCAAAATAGTAGGAAGTGTCATCCATTCTCAGTGAAAATAGGAATATCCATTGTGAAGGATAAATGACAATTTTACTAAGCACAAGGTGGTTTGTTTCCAGTGGTTGTGTGAGAGAGCAATTTTCGCACCAAAAAAATGATGCGGCACAGGCTATGACTAAACCTGTACAAATTTATCAATAGTGTGACGTGCTACTCAGGAACTTGGACCCACCAATAATATGCAATGGCATGAGATTATCAGTTCTAACATTAATACCAGATGTAATTGAAGCTACAGTAATAACTGGTAATGTTATTGGGGAAAATGTTTTCATCCCTTGGTTACCAATTATCCCATCTGATCCAGCTTTTCAATTCAGGCAAATTCAGTACCTGGTTCAAGTCAGTTTTGCCATGAGCATTAACAAGGCACAAGGATGATCACTCAAAATTATTGGCCTTAATCTCGAAACTCATTGCTTTTCCCATGGTCAGCTACGTACTCATTGCTGTTACAACAGAAATGTCCAGATTTAGTATTTCATGATGTGCAGCTCAGTTTCTCAGCAGCTGAGGATTGGGCCACAAAATCCATTAGGATTCTTTCCATTCACTTGGGGCACAACCTGTACAACACTCGATGAACTTGATACTTGAGCAATATGGCATCATGTGGCATATGTATACTGCATCCCTTCCACCACCATGAAACATTGCTGCTACTCTGTTACAACATTAGTACAGTCACAGGAACTCTCATTCACTTACCATTCTGTTTGGGCCAGAAATTGTGGTTCCTTCATTTTCAGTCCAATATCTGTTACCATTGTGTTTGATGTGAGGAACAGATCCAGATTGTGTACCCGGGCCTGTACTGCAGAAAGGAAGGTTGTGCAATGTTTTCATTAAAAATTAGATTTACGTCCTGAGCTGACATAGTGTGTCAGGCCAACGAGGAGTGGGTAATAAAGGAAAACTTCCAGCACTCCACACAACTTGTGAAGAAACAAACAAATTTATATTATCACAAGCTGATGGGAAATTGGGAGAAATGATAATGCAAAACCCAAACAATCCTTAAGAGAATTTCAGAATTTCAAGTGTGAGGCAGATAGATTATTCTGCTATCAGTGTTGCAGTTGAGGGAGAGCAGCTGGGAGTTGAAGCAGTAAAATTATGAAATTGGGTGGGCAGTCATTGATCTTAGAGGTGGGTGCCTTGAGCCCACTTGGTCAATTGATGCAGATCAGAGTTATTTATGTTAATGCCTTGATGTGTGACTGAAATTGTACAGGATTTTTAAAAAAATGATCAAAAATTTGAGTAAGTTTTGCTGAGCAGAGCTTGAGAGATCCGTGAGGAGAGAATATGGAGTTTTTGCTCAAGGTTGTGATGGTAGGCTTCTGTACAGAAGGGGAATGGAATTGAAAGTTGGGGTTTGCAGTCTTGCAAGAAGGCAGACTGGCTGTTTGTGTTATTATTGATGTGGAGGTGTTTAAGATCATACTTGTGTCTTGAATGACTGATTAAGAAAGTTACAGAAGTAATGTAAGTGAAAGAACATACACACGTCAAGACCTACCTTTTCAAAGCTTGAGGAAATTGGTGCTGAGAGAAAGCATGAACCAGCACATTTCAAAAGACTAGAATATTACAAAATCTTCAGCCACATCATTTTGGATCATTTGCCTCAGAAATGTGGATTTCTCTTTCCATTTAGTTTTGTTGGGGTTACATGCAATAAATTAAGTTGAAGAGTGATATACACCAGACTGTTGCCAACTTGGTGTTAAAGAAGTTTATTGCTTTGTGTTTCATTTTCATTATGCATGTTAATGTGGTTTCTATTTTTACATTCAGTGATGTTGATCAAAATTGTTCCCAATCTGTTGATGGTGTACAAAGTGTTTGAGCAGTTTAAATTGGTCACTTTGTAAAATGCTGATCATTATTTTCCTGCTGACTAATATGGCTAGTCTTGTACAGTATGAATTTTCTTGCTGTATAACTAATATTTTCTTGTATGTTTCTCCACTAGTATGCTAACCCATAAGATGGTAAAGATTTTATTGATTTCTAAAGAATTAGTAAAACATGTCTTGTGGTTTGCAGCAAAATGACTGGCCATATGAAGGGCAAAGAAGTTTTAAGCTAAGGAATGTGTTTGGCCGCTGCCTCCACTCGACACCAAAGTGTCCAACATGTGTTCTCAATTTCTCAATTACCAAAACGTGGGCAGGATTTGTCAAAATTGCCTCTGCAAAGTCTGAATTTAATTTTAGTTCTTGATAAGCAATTTGATTTCTAATTTTTTATTTTTGTACATATGTGTTTAAAATTATTAAAAAAATTTAAAGCTACATTTAATTATTTGTTTTGCCAAGTGTTTTATGTAAATTATATGGTGAAATTATTAAGATTAATGAAGAAAGATAAGTTGTTTACTTGCATTTGGTTATGAAGTGAAATGAGTTAACTTGCTGAAATTCTGCTTTGATACCTGAATTGTAAAATCTTTTTTATTTTAGTAACTTGTTTTTGCTCAAATAATTAAAAACACAATATTTTCTTTGTTTCAGTAAATGTTCCTTCAAATGTATCAAAGCAGAAGCCAATTCAGCCAAAGCCCATCTTCATTCCAGCTTTGCCAGTTTCACAGCCAAGTCCAGGGCTAACTGGGAAAACCATTATAATTAAACCAATTCAAAATGTTATGTCCCTTCTAAAACAGAAACCAATTAGAATCTGTCCTGCTCCTGCTGGTGAGTATATTCTGATTTTAAAATCCTGTGGTTGTTGATTTTTCCTTAAGATTTTTTTTGTGTTAATTATTTTATACAAGAGTATCCCTTCCAGACATATGAACTTCTCTACAGAATGGCAATATTCATGCCATCAGGGCTGATGCTGCTGCTTTTACTGGCACCAATCTGTGCAGGAAACCTGAAGTCAACGTGGACATAGAGGCTGGGACAATCAAATCTTGATTATATTTAACATGATGCCTTCATCTCGCTGCAGATCAAGCTTGCAGGGTTTGAGTGGCAGAGTAGTTAAATTAATGCACTATTTACCAGAGACCTGGATTATTGGTCTGGAGACTTGAGTTTGGATACATTGTAGTTGGAATGTCAATCCGGCATTGAAAGTCGATATGTATCCTATCGTGGAATAAATGTCCATGCTGGAAACATTCATTTCTCTCAATTTGGTCCAAGTTGATCATAGAAGTTCTGCTCTATAATGATAATACCAAGCGTATGGATGATCACAAATAGTTTAAATGTAATACCGGAGCAACTGTGGGTTAACAAGTTTTGTATTTTAGAATTAGGGGCTGACAGTCATTTACAAAGAGCTATATTAAGCAATTACTGTTCTTGTTGGAGAACAATGACGTATAATGGTGTGGCATGGATGTTAATGTGATGTTTGATGTTTTGGCCTCTTCCAATGCAGGGATTGATGGTAGCACAAGTCCAAGTTGACACCCAGAGCAAAATGTATGCTTTCACAATGAAAGAATTTATATTCAAGTCAAACTGTTGACAAGATAAATATGCATAGATTTAATCAGTATTGTTTTGTCTATACTGTAACCCTCCATGTTCTTGACTTAGCAAAGATACAGGCAAACCAATACTTCAAACAAGACAACTCCACGTCAGACAGCCAAGTGTTTGTAGTACAGATTTTTGACATCCCTGATGAAGATTTCTTTGTAAAATAACAAATTACTTACAAAAATTCTCCAATTTATTCTCCATGCAAGTCATTAAATTCAAGAAGTTAGTGGTTTCCTTAACTAGAAAGCTGGCAATTCTGAAAGTGAGCGAAATTCAATCGTGAGGCTATTGGGAGGGGACAGAAGAATTTCATCTTGAGCATCAGCTCGGAGAACATTTCTATGTTGAGACAAGGCTGAAATGGAGAAGCAGAAGAAATTTCATTTTGGTTCCCAAGATCTTGTTCTGATAGAGAGACATTGATAGATGAAGCAGCTCAAGGAAATTTAAAAAAAAATCTTTGGTAGAACAATGGAGCAGTAAAGAGGATTTCCTTTGGGGAAAATATGTTGGATCATTAGCCTATGTGTAGCAGTTTTTCACAAAAAGTCAAAGGCTGTCATATGTAAGATTTAGGAGGTCATGATGGTTGGACCCCAATCCTTGAAACATGAAAACAAGCAGAACAATAAAAAAAACAGTATAGCAAAAAGTAGCAAGGTAGCATGTGATGATGCAAGAAAGGATCAGGAGGCAAAAAAAATTAGAAGCTTGATGCCATAGAAGAAGTCTATTTGGTCGATTGAGCCTGCCCCCTCACAGAGCAGTCCCCATCAATCTCATTCTCCCCCCCAGCTGTTACCCTGTCACCTATTCTCTCTGTACTAGAATTCAGTGGCTGCAATTATCAGAAAAAACTGAAGAGGTGAAGCCATTTGCCTCTGGAAAGGCAAAGGCTGAATTGTGATTTAAAATGTCATGAATCAAGGCTGGTTTGGATAAGATAGAGTAGATCTTTCCACATGGGGGGAAATCCAAACTCATGGTCATAAATGGACAATAATCATTATTGCATCTGAGGCAATGTCTTTACATAGAGAGTGGTCAGAATAAAGGACTTGATACGATGTGGTTGAGGCAACTTGTATTGATACCCATGTGCAAGATAGGTAAATACATACGGGGAACAAATCCAAACTAACAGCAGAGAACTCCTAATTCGCAGAAAACATCTCAATGAAGTTAATTATCTGGAAGAAAGATTCAATTTAAAGCATTGCATTGAATGCTAATTATACCCCAGAGAACCAGTGGAAATCATCTGTGTTTAATTCTGTCGTCATTTTAAAATCTATAACTTTTAAATTCTCTCGGGAATGGAAGCCAAATTTATTCATTTTTTAATTGTAGGGAAGCTTGAACATGTTTGAAAACAGAAACTATGAATAATATTGTGACTTTGCACACTGCTTTGTAATTTGATGTGGAAAATTAGTGTACTGCCAGACTTGAAATTTGTTCGTGATTTAATGTTTGCATTGTTATTTAGTATGCATGGTTATTGAGGGAGGGAATGTTGCCTGTTCCCTTCGCATTCTTGTGAATAATGTACATTTAAAAAATCAACATCAATGTATCATTAAATCAACAACTACTTATATAGTTCCTTAAACATAACGGACCATTGTAAGTTGCTTCACAGAAACTTACCAAATAATATTTGACTGCTGGAGAAAGGGTACCATGAGGACAATAATCAAAAGACTTCTCCAAGACTGATTCAAGGATAGATTTTAAGGAGAATACTTAGATCAAGAAAAGGGAGGTGGAGAAGTTTAAGGAAGAAATGCCAGACTTTGGAGCCTTGGAGAGTATTTAAGCACCATTCCATCAGTCTTCTCACAATCTTCAGAAAATCTAGGCTGGGCAGCACGGTGGCACAGCTAGCAGAGCCGCTGCCTCAGGGCATCACAGAGTTTGCACATTCTTCCTGTGACCATGTGGTTTCTTCTAGGTTCTTTGCTTTTCTCCCGTATCCCAAAGACGTGTGGGATAATTGGCCACTGTAAATTGACCTTGGTATGTAGGTGAGTTGTAGAATCTGGGGGAGTTGATGAGAATAAAAAAAATGGGATCAAAACTGACAGCAGGATGGCAAAGTTGGTGCTGAAAGTTTCAGTTGAGAGTTGGAAAGGCACCAGATCTAAGGTGAGAGGAATGAAAAGAGGCATGGCATCAGAACATTTGCCAATTTAAGTATCTGCTTCAGTATTTTTCTCACCTCTCTCCTTGCACCTTGACCAGCATCCAAAACATGCATGTGAATGGACACAAGAAGTACTCAAGTTGCATTGTCCTGGTTGTGGTAACATACAGTAAGAGCTAGCACAAGGATGACTATCACAAGGCCCATTTTTATTTGTCTTTGCTTACTGTGCCCACCAAAAGGTCTGTAACAAGGTTTAATGGCAAGTGGAAAGGAGCTTGGAATAATAATACTAATAATTCAGTGACTGAGTCTCCTTGTCTTCTCTAGCTAAGTGTTGGTCATTTCACTCAGCTGCAGTGGTTTGTAAAATGATGTAATAAATTGGCGTATGAAATGTGTTTTTCTGATGCGTTAAGCTACTGCAAATACATTGTAGTTTTCTTCACCTCTCTCAATTGCGGTAAACCCAGTCTTTGGAAATTTATGTCTGGTTTGAGACAACATTTCCATCAATGTTAGCAAAAAGAGCTCTTGCATGAATTAAGTTCTGACTTTGGTAGATATTGCAAATGTGTTCTTGTCTCTTGGGTTCTTTGTTTGGAGAGCGGAAATGAGAATCAAAGTCAAGGTTTCTCAAACCTGCATAAACACAAAAGGATTAATGATGATGCTTTATTTAATGAAGGGTGAAACAGTTTGTAAAGGTGTGCGGAGTAAGGTTCTACTAAATTGTAGGATGAATTTCATAAATTATGGTTGAGTTTTGAACAAGATAGTGGACCCCAGGATTGCAGTCAATGGGGACTGAAAGACACTGGTGGCCCAGGGAGGGAGGGGCTGGGGGAGTCCAGGAGGAAGAGACCGGCCAGAAGGCTGAGGACCACGAATGCTGGTAACCTTCCAAATTGTGGGGTTGGTAGTTGAGATAACCTGACTCATTGTGGGTGCATCCTGATTTTCAGGGATGCATATTTCTTGCAATTTAAAGAGGTATTAATGTGAAGTGTTAACATTTTTTTAAACAAAAAATTTTGGCCCAGCGAGTTGATTAAATAATTCCAGGCAAGTTCAAATTGTTGTGAAAAGAGAGCTGCAAGTACAACCTCAAGTACTGTAAGATACAGTTGTTGTGGATTCATTTAACCAATTCCAGTTGAGGAATTCATTGGAGTGGGCTGGCTGGTGGCTTTCAAGATGGCTCTGAGACAGTGGTTGTGCAAATTCTTGTACGTGATATTAAAATTCTCTAAGAGGCATCTTAGGGGAAAGTAGCACGTCTTGTGCACATGTTAGGGAAAGAATACTCCCAATGCTGCTGAAGCTGCTCTGATGTTCTCCTATTCTTCTGCAAGTTAAGCCATAAGCGTGAGCAAAGTGCCCATGGCTGAGTACTACCTCTCTGGCTGCTCATCCAATGACAAGCACAATGCCACTGTACCTTTGGGATGTGGGTAGCACTTGCTGCAGTGTCCACTGCATTCACCTTAAGAGGAAAAAAGGTCTTGAGGAGGAGGAAGAGGGTGAGCAGTGGGTTAAGAAAAGGAGTGTATCATTGGAGTAGTTTAATGGGACATAAACACAAACTCATCAGATTGATTCTTTTATGCAAAAACAAATGGATACCTTGTTTCTGGCTTCAGAATTTCCAAACAAAATATTGCTCTGGTATTGATATGTGAAAGAGCATTCCAGAAATACTCTTAATCTACTTCAAAAGTTCTTTTCAAACTTTCAGCAACTTATGAACAATAAAAGGCACAACACTACTTTGGAGCTCTCACAATCCTCTACTGGTTGCTGTTTGGAGAGTGCATTGCATCAAGTGCAAGTGGGCAGCTGATCCATCACTGATCCTCTGGGTAGCATTCACTCCTTTACTGAGATGACTTTTGCTCTGAATGTGGGATTAACTGATATTTCAATTTGAGAAGCCATCTTGGGAGTTCCTTGGTGTCTGAAGGATCCATCAGTAGTTGCTGAGAGAACTCAAATGATGACCACTTCAACTTCCCAAGTCACTGTAATTAATTTTTGGAACACAGGCAAGTTTCTTTATACAGGATGGCCATTCAAGGTTGTATTTGTTGATGAAGAATTATTATCCACATGCAAAAAGCAGAACTGGGCATTTCATTCAGATAAGATGTTGATTCATGCTACTGGCTTTGAAAAGTGGCAGATAGTTCAACTATATACAGTTATCGCAATCTGTGTTACTTTTGTGGACTTGAAACAGTGTTGGAAAAGTTTTCATTTGGAAATAAATATGTTATCTCTTTGAGAATGGTGATGACAATGTGATAATGGAGCAAGAAAATGTAGTGATTGCTTGAAGTTGGTTTAAAAAAAATGAATATTTATCTAAGATATGTTATACTATGACAGATGAACAAAACAGCAACTAATATTATGCAACTGTCACAAACATGATTCATTCAAACATGAGATCTCAATATTGTATATGATTATTGTTCCAGGACCAATTTGTGAACAAGTTCTTTTATTAATCAAAAATTCTTTTTTATCGGCTTGAATGAAGTAAATGAATTTTTACTCCTGCTTTTTCCTCCAAAGCAGATACTTTCAGCAGAATATGACCTTCAAAAAGTTAACTGTCCTTGGAAAAGTGAAAGAAAAATTGAAAACTTAAAATCCATTGCAGACTCTATTGATAATGTGGGAATTGGGGGATTGCAGAGGAGCCGCAGAGTGGAGTCTGAGTGAATCAATGTGCGCTTCCTCCCCATTTTTTTTTAAAATAAAGGATCTGCCTTCCTCCAGGGTACAGCAAAACAAAAATCCCCTTTGATCTGATATCTTGTCTCTCCTTCCTGATTCGAATAACTACTTTCCCCTCCAAAACTTTAATGTTGCTGGATCATAGCACCGTCCTTGGAAAAATTCCTATCCATTCAGCAGTTAAAAGATTGGAAACTAATGCTTGCTTTCTTTTGCTAATCCAGCCATCTGGATATCAATGTAATTCAAATGATAAAGCAGCACGGTGACTTGGAATTCATATGCTCTTGGTTTCTGGTTCAGCAGTATAAATAGCTATCATCTCTGAAAGCCCCTTGGTGTTGAAATACAAGTTAGCCAGTCTTAACTGACAAAGATTTACATTTTACACTGAGTTTAGCAGTTATGCCCAAACTTTGGGAAGTGGGAGTGGATGGATGTCACGTGGGGAGTGCCGATATAGGAACTTGACTTGAACCACCTGTTTATGTGAGAGGTAATTTAAAGTTGTAAACTTCTGCATGCAAAAAATTTGAAGATTTTGGCTCTGCTCTCCTCCCCCCAGAAGTTTGAAAATTTTGGCAAATGAAGCATTGGTTTTCAAGTTGGTTCTCCATCATTCAGGATCCACCCATTGACAAAGAGTGCTTCATGTTCAAGAAATTTCAAAAACTGAGGCTGGACTTGAATAGAAATTGACCTGGAATCCATTTGCAAAGATTCATCAAATTGAAGGGGATTATGTGACTGGTATAACACCAACACCACAAAATGTTTAACTTCTGTTATCACTATAACTGTGTGGAAATCTGTGATGTGAAATCAATCCAGGAGGTAAGCATGGGAAAGTGGGCAATCATTCAAATAACAAATCTGCACAGAAGTATGTAGCTTAAGATAATAAAAACCAGAAGAAATGGAAGCACAAATTCATTCTGAAGGATATAAATACAGACACAACCTGAGTATCATGGAAAGTTTCAGGCTATCACATAAGAAAGATCTTCAAAATTGGGAGGCAAGTAGCATTATTGATGAAAGAAAATACTGCCAGAAGAATGAATAAATTAATTTCAGCTAAGATAATTGAAATAGTGCTTTGGATGTTGTCCCAGACTTCAAGTAGTAATGATGTTGTGCAGGGGTGTTTAAGTACAGACACGAAGGAAGCAAATAAGAAAAAATAAAAACAGAAAATACTGTTGGCCATGCAGCATCTCTGCAGAGATAAACATTTTTAAATAACAAAAGTTGGTGATAGTGGGAAGGTTAAGTTTAAGTTGCAAAAAGCTGGATGTCTTAATTAAGCAGGCTTGATGGGCCAAATGGCCTAATTCTGCTCCTATGTCTTCTGGTCTTATGGTAAAGGATATGAGTTTCTGGAATGTGTTTTTTTTGGAACAATGTAATTTAAAACTGACCAAGTAACAGTCCATACAATAATCTATGATGTATGTAGAACCACAATGAATCGACTATTATGAGTATCTTGGAAATAGTAACAATAAAACAATTGAGTTTGTTGTCAGAGAGCGAAAAGGGTGAATTACAAAATTACAACCCACAATTTTAAACTTAAGCCAAGCAAACATATGCGTCAAACCAAAATTTATTTCCACTTTGAAATACTAAAGAATGCTTCAGGGCAAATAATCAGATTGTTTTAGACTGCACCAAATACCCTCCTGTGTACAGGAATGACATGAAGGGAAATTTGTGAAAGCATTTTGTTTGTTATCACCATTCCATCCTTCATTGTGGGTTTGTGATTTGGGATTGGATCAGAATTTAATAAAATTGTTTTTATGCAGGTATACATAATCTTGTTCTGGAGATTTAAAAAAAAATTCATCTGGTTCAGACCAAGCAACTGGATATGTGAGGTCTGAGGTAAACCTTCAATTTGTGTTGTGTTAATGAATCTCAACCACATTGATGTGACAATCAAGATTTTCCCCCTGGTTTAGGGTTGAGTTAAATAATTGGGAGTTAGTGAGAGAAATGTCATTTCGCTCATGGTGACTGCGATACTGTGAGGTTGGTGGAAAAACCCATATGTTTCACTTATGCCCTTTCAGGAAGGGATGTATGTGATTCCAGACCCAATCCAAAACATTGACTCTTTCCTGCCATTTGTGCTTCATAAACCATTGAATTATATCTAAGATATTTTGTTTAAATGTAATGAGAATAAAGCCAGAGAGACTACCAGACATCATCATTCCAAAGCCACACTCAGCCCAGTTAGCCTAGCAGCATTCTCCTCACGAATATCTCAAGTCTAAATTGGGAGAGCTGTTCCACAGAAAATTGAGTAACAGCCTGACATATTCAGACTAGCAGAAATGTACGTCACAGACAAGCTGCCAGTCTGCTTTATCTCTGTCCCAGGCTCGCACTGCCCCACCAACAGGACAGACTCGCCAAAGGTGATGCTGCCAATTTGAACAGGCAAGAGGGTGTAGTTGATTATACCAGACTACAAACCACTCGCATCTTGAGGTTGTCTTGAACTTGGAGGATGACTGAAAAGGATTATTGTTGTATCTAAGAAAAGACGATTTCCTGAATAAATGGTTTAGTGGCAATACAAATTAGATACCGGTCTGGCTGTCTAACATTTTTTAATCCCATGTGGAAAGTAATGCTGCAACCTAGTTAAAGGGTGTGCCCCCAACTGTGCTAAAGGGAGAGAATTGGAATGCAATGCACAATGAAATGACATAGCTGATAGATGATTGTGAAACTAAAGTATACTTGGTTCCTAATAATTCCAAAACAAAATAAGTCTCATTTTTGAGCTAATGCACTCTTGAGGTGATAAAGCTTGAATACTTGATTATTTTTTTTAAACATTGTGATGTTGAATAAACATTGTGATTTTCACAGATAATGTGCACCTTGTTGGAAGCTTTGTGCCATCTGGTATCAGGCTGAGAACATGAATTTCAAAAATTTCACTTGAGCAATCATTTATTCTCTATTTTGCAGTAACTTATTTGGAAATGCATGGATTCTTTCAAGGATTTATGAGGAGTGATTTTGTACTTTTGGATTTTTTCCATAAATGTGAGCCTCGAGCAATTTTGACCAATGCAGTTCACAGATTGGTATCATGTATTCTAAAGGAATAAAACTGTCAGAAACTACAATGCAGTCATGTACATCAAAATAATATGCTTGAAACGTTTGAGCCCAATTTCATCATGCTTAAGTGTATATGATTGATGTGAGTAAATCTTAGGTGCATTGGTTTGCAACTTATATTTTTCATTTTGGATTATGAGTGCAGCTTGAATGTTTTAGATACATAAACTCAGCTTCTGTCTGAAACATCATATGCAAAATTGTGGACTGAGATGTGTTTTTAATTTTTTGGATTATTTAATTTGGAAGTTTTGTTTTATTCCTGATTTTGTATCAGCTTTGATTCTGGTCAGTTTAAATACATTGTGATTGAGATTATGTTCCTGAATCCATCAAAATGTGAAATGATGGACTTCAGGACAAAATTGGTGCACCACATAATTGTGCTTGTTTGGTGATGTTTCTTTGCTTTGTTTTCTCTTTAGGTCACCCTGTAGTGGTTTCTCAGCCTACGGTGGTGCAGCTTCAGCCACAAGGTGGTCTTAATTCCCACCCGATTATAAATGTGGATGGTGGAACCAGTCCTGTGGGTGCAGTTCCGGTGAGAATACTGACGCATGCCAACAGCAGCATAATGAATGAAAAAGCTCCAGTGACAAAAGCTCATGTTGGGATTAGTGCTAAGAAGCAAGATGTAAGTTTCAGTTTATTTTCTAATTTTTGTTTTGCTCAGTGTTGTCCCCACCAGGCTATTTTATGCAGTTGTTGAGATTTATTGTGCAGGCATGCGTGGTTTGTCAATTGCAAACATTACAGAGACACAAATAGGTTATTTGGATTGCCCCAACCTGCTCAGCAGAAGCACCTCCTCATGCCTCTTCATCAACATAACCTTTCATTCCTTTCTGAGTCCTATATTAATGTGGCCTTTGAAACATTTATGCTGTTCGTCTTGGCTACTTTTTGTGATCTAACGGTCTTCTGGGTAAAGAAATCAGTTCTGAATTCTCCATTGGGTTTATTTGCAGCTTGCTTAAAATTTTTTGGTCTAGTTCTGGTTTTGCCACAGTGGGAACATATTACCCACTGGAAAATGGAAGAGAGCAAATTATTCAGGTGTCTGAGCTGCAGCAATTGGGCCTTTGGACAATCACAGCTGAGTTAGACAGCTCAAACTAAAATGCCATTTTTTAAAAACATTTATCGATGGATTTCCTGTTTAAATATAGTGAATCTGAAGATTTGAACAGCAGTAATTTTAGCATTATTGCCTGATTGCTGAATAAATCTGAAATGAAAACATGGAAAGCTCTATTACAATGTGGATCGTGATATTAATGTGAAGTTAATTTGATCTATGCATATGGTTTTGTGATGTATTAGTCACCAGGTGGCTGATGAGAGTACTAAACTCAGACTTGGGTGGTTGTATTTCTTATTGACATGTCGGGCACTTATTTTGAGCTATGAATCTTCAACTTAATCACAGCCTTCCCTTCCGATGGTAAGTCACTTTATGCAAGCTTATTGCCTTGAGATGTCTACTCAAATCCCCAGAGAGTCAAGGTACTGTTGCCAAGAAGTTACTGAGTTCAGGTGGCTGTCTCTTCCCACTTTAACTTGGCTAAAACACATGGAAGAGTACTAAAAAGGAAATAAAATAAGAATGTAAAAAATTTGGAGCGGTGAGTAAGAGCAAACATGATGGAGAAGGAATTCATGCAGGAGTGCTTAAGGCTGTGAAAGGGCTGAGGAAAGACCGTGTGAAGGAGGGGACATATGGAACCAAAGGAAATGAGAACAGGAATGAAAGTGAAGGACATAAGTGACATCAAAGGAAAGTTTTTCATCATGAACTCTTTCTGACTCAAGTGATTTAAGCAGCTGTGCCCAAACTCATTGGTTTTAATATTTGAGGTTCACTGGTAACGGAAGTGTTTCAAATTTTAATTTAGATCTCTGTTCTGAAAATTTCAGGGTTTTCTGCTCTTTGAAGTGTTTCCTTCAATTTAGCAACTTTGAATAAAAACATTTAAACAATAAACTAATGAAAATAAGAAAATTGGCCATGGAATCAGAAAAGAAAATCTGTCAGTACACGAATTTGTGTCACATCAGTGGTGGTGATGTGAAGTGGCTCCTTTTGCAGCTTAAATGCAAATCCAACCTGAATTTGGAGATGCAGGCCTACAAAGCAGAGTTTTATCTGGAAACATTAGATGCTTTAATGCCCAATTTGCATGACACAGGTTTTATATGCATGTTCAGTCCAAACTGCTGCTCATGCTGCTAACCTTGTCACATGAATGCACGCTGTGAGAGAGAGGGTTATATTTCCTGTGTTATCTGCCATAATCCAAGAGCATTTCACAGGGTAAATATGGATGAGTCTTTCTGTTCTTGAAAGCTGAGTCTTTCTGTTCTTGAAAGACTCTTCAAACTCCTATCACAATAGCAGTTTGCTTCTGCTAATATACTTGGAAGTCCAAACTACAGAATGCTTTCTTTTTGTGCAAGCAAGAACATGTTCATAATTATCCCAATATCATCTTTCATAGTTGGATGTATTTGTTTATCCTCTTTCAAAATTGAAGTCATGCTTTGGATATACAGCTTCCATTCCATTTGTTATGTTAAGTATTTGATTAGAACGTGGCTTTTTCCAGCTTCAGCAACCTTTCCTAATAACCTTAGTTCCTAAGACTTTTCTAACTCTCCTCTGTAATTCAAGAGCTGCATGTGTCTCTGTTTCAAAACTGAATTCAGATCTGTAGTTGTCTTAGCAATATAATTTGGCATTGGTTGAGCTCTGATGAATTCTGTTGGCATCAACTGTTAATTTAGCAGTCTTTTAATTTGAATTTAAATTAGTACCCTTTATTTCATATTGTAGAGTTTCATTCAAAATGAAAGCATATCCAAATTGATAATTAATCAAGCTGAGTTTACAACGGATTAAAAAAAATGTCCAATTTTATTGCATCTTGAACAAATCAAAGGTGTCAGGGGGCTTGTCATAGATGCAATATCAAATAACATAAATTTTAACTCCATGTGTCTCTTCAGTCAGCAGTTTTTGCAGTCTGACTGTGAATAATTGGGCTACAGGTTTTTGCTCTTGGTTTCTTATATTGTGGTTAAGAACATAGTTTTTAACCATTAAAAGGCTACTTAACATCCATTACGGTTCTGATGCATTCCTGTTCAACAAGCAGGTCATATAAACTGAACATCTGGGTGTTAAGTGTTAAACATGGCATTAGTCCTGCTGTTTTGCAAAAAAATTTCTCCTTTAACTTCATTGGTTGTTTGTGGGTGAGAAAATGGGGGCAATGCTTTCTTTCTCTACCATTGTGATTTGATGTTAACAATGACTGTCTTCATTAATAATGACCGAATACCCAAATATTTTTGGATCTTTGATTGTGAAATTATGGTGCTTCTTCATTCAAGAATGCCCAGTCTAGATTTGAAAAGTGAGAGGTACTGCTTATTCCAGTCATTCCCATATTCCTACTCCAGAAGAGGCATTTAGAGTAAATGATCGGTTGCAAATTGGATGCTATATTTCTCTGATTCCCTTATTAAGTCATGCTTCTGAAGAGCACCAGAGGACTGACACTAAGCAATTGGAAACCAGTACATGTCTTGCAAAGTTCTTTGCAACAGTGTTCTGGGAAGGAGACTCATCTGAAAGTAGGGGTTGATTATCCAGGGAAGGAGGAAGTGATTTTTTTTCGGATATCATTAATTACTGATCAGGAAGCAATTAAATGGTTTAAGGCTAAAACTTTAGTAAGTAGTGAGGATGAGGAAAACCAGATGAGAGAGAGATGTTATTAAACTGTATTCTGATTTTTGAATTTTGAGGCAGATGGAGTGAATCAAGTTGTTTCATTTGTTTCTATAGATTCCCTGCTCTACTAGTTATGTAATGGTTACATGGCAGTTTGTCTTGTATAAAGTGACTGTTGCCTTTCTTTGGAAGATTTTTAAGACCATTTGTAAACTTTAACATTTAACATATGCAAAGGTACCATCCTTGCAATTTTTATGAAAACTTGTCAGGATTTGATCTATTATTTCATTCAGAACATAATTTTTGAAATGGTCTCTGGCCAAAAAAAAAGGAACATAAAGCCCTCTGTCAGGTTCCTTTCTGATCTCTCAGTTTTTCAGTATCAAATAGTATTTTGAAATGCTGTGGCCGAACATTGTATGAAAAGTGGCATTGAATTCAAAAATCCATTTGTAAGGCATTGAAATGATTATTTCAGCTTCTAGGCTCATTTTGTAGATCTAATGTGCATTTACTGTTGTCTGTTGGTCAAATGACATTAGTGTTTTCAACAATGAAAGGATTAGATTTTTCAGTGTTGTTCATTCCAAGACTGTTGCCACAAAGGCGGGGTGGGAGGGAGGGGGTGCGTATGAGGGATGAAGAGGGGAACTGTTTTGGTAATATTGGGCAGGACACTCTTCTTTAAATGGTATCCTATAATCTTTTGGATCCATACGTGAGGGCAGATGAGGCCTGGTTTAAACTCATTTGCAAGACAACAACCCTTGAAGTGCACTGTTCCCTCATTAAGAAGTTCCCTCATTAATCCCTCACTGTGATTAAGCCTTGAACCTGTGATCCTCTAAACCAGAAAAAAGAATGCTACCAACTGAATCAAGACTGGCATCGTTTGCTAAGTATATTCATATTTTGCTATTGTGCATTCCAGCTTCATTTTAATGTTTGTAAGTGGCTAGTTTATATTTGAGCCTATTTAGGCCAACTTTCCACAGGGAACTTTTGAAGAGATAGAGATGAAAGTTGAACTTCATTTTTCTTTTGTGGTCTTTGTCTGATTATTTTTCTTTATAACCTCTCACCTCTTCAGATACATCATACAAGCTATCTCATTTGATTGAGTGACACTTGCCCATGTAACAGCAGTCAGAAAGGACTTGTTCATTGATCAACGGCTGCTTTAAGTTGCCAGATAATAAATTAGCAAAGTATCATCATTACTTCAAGTGATTCCCCTTGTGATAATCATTATGTGCTACAGAGCACAATTCATCTGTTGTTCATCCTACTAACCTTCCCAAACACAGCCTTCTCTAAGTGTTCTGAGACTCCAGCTCTCTCCATTCCTGCAATTCAGGTCTCTTGCTCCACCATTGGCAAATGTATATTCAAAAGTTTGTGTCATAAACCCTGGTATTTCTTCCATATAATGTGCCTTGCTTCCTCTCTTTCTTTAGCATGTTGCTTAAAATCTGCCCCGGAGTAAGTTTTTGGTCTTCTTTCCTGGTTCCACATGTTCTGGTTTATAATAAGTGTCATGGAATTTTTTATTACTTGAGTGCTAATTAAATGTAATTGTAGACGATCTCCATGATGAGAACAAATAATGTGAGATAATATGCATTTATGATGAGAAGAAGGTGGTTGAGATTTCACTGAAGGCCTGCAGGAAATGCTTACTTAAAGTGTTGTGTTGATGGCTTTCTTCAGGCTCATGACTGTATCGCTCATCACACAGTTTCAGTGAATGTTGTATTTGTGACATCTGAATTCATGAATCTAGACAAGAGCTTGGATGTTTAGCCATGGTATTTGCTGGAGATCTGGGTATGTCATTAAGCTAGCACCAATTTGTGGTTGTTGTTCAGCCGCTCAGTTCATTGTGTTGACAGTTACTCTCTATTTCCAAAGAAGAGGTTATGAAGTGCTGAGGAAAAAGGAACAAAGAGCAGGATGTACTGTAAAGCCAGCAAAATGAAATGTCACTGTTGTAGGCCGTATCTCAAACAACGATGAGTCGGAGTACAGGAAGGAGATAGAGGGCTTAGTGGAATGGTGTCATGACAACAACCTTTCCCTCAATGTCAGCAGAACAAGAGCTGGTCATTGACTTCAGGAAAGGGGGTGGTGTACATGCACCTGTCTACATCAATGGTGCTGAGGTCGAGAGGGTTGATGAGCCTAAAGTTCCTGGGAGTGAACATCACCAACAGCCTGTCCTGGTTAAATCACGTAGATGCTATGGCCAAGAAAGCTTACCAGCGCCTCTACTTCCTCAGGAGGCTAAAGAAATTTGGTTTGTCCCCTTTGACTCTCACCAACTTTAATCGATGCACCATAGAAAGCATCCTATCTGGATGTAGCACAGCTTGGTACGGCAACTGCTCTGCCCAGGACCGCAAGAAACTGCAGAGAGTTGTGGACACAGCCCAGCGCATCACGGACACCAGCCTCCCCTCCTTGGAATCTGTCTTTACCTCTCGTTGTCTTGGTGAAGCAGCCAGCATAATCAAAGACCCTACCCCCTCAGGACATTCTCTCTTCTCTCCTCTTCCATCAGGTAGAAGATACAGGAGCCTGAGGGCACGTACCACCAGACTTAAGGACAGCTTCTACCCCACTGTGATAAGACTATTGAACGGTTCCCTTATTCATTGGGATGGACTATGACATCACGATGTACCTAGTTGTTACCTTGCACCTTATTGCACTGCACTTTCTCTGTAACTGTGACACTTTACTCTGTACTGTTATTGTTTTTACCTGTACTACATCAATGCACTCTGTACTAACCCAATGTAAGTGCACTGTGTAATGAATTGACCAGTACGATCGGTTTGCAAGACAAGCTTTTCACTGTACCTCGGTACAAGTGACAATAGTAAACCAATACCAATACCAATGTCAGGCCACCAACCAGAAACATAATCAAGAAAGTAGATTTTAAGTTGCATGAAGTATGTTTCTCTGGAAGCTTCTGAGAGGTAAGGTCAGACAATCATGGAACTGGACAAATATAAACTTAAACCAAAGCTTACTTGTTCACACCTGTGTTGTTATTGTATGTTGTTTTTTAGAGACAGCTCTCAGTGCTTGAAAAGAATGTGTCAGTATGTGTGGATTGTCTGGATTAAAGCACATCAGCTTTATGGTAGACCCTGTCACTTTTGAGATGGTTTCAGTTCGCTCTGCTGAGATATTTTTATTCTGAAAGAACACTCAGAATTGCTATTGCGATTTTTCCATCAAGCAAGCTATGAAGACTATGCCATGCTGAGCCAGTTAACTCAGCACACTGATGGTATTCTAGTGCGAATTCTTCTGGTTCAGTTTTGCAGAACTGAAGAGGGAGTGAAGGATAAGCAGCAGTGTCGAATTTGTGTCAGAGACCATCTGTGTTGTATTTAGTAAAAGATTTCTCTAAAAGCATTTGCCAACATGGCACCATTCAAAAGTGTGCTGCTGCAGTTGGGATTTTAAAATTTGAGAACTTTTTGTAATTGCTTTTCCAGCTGGTCTGCAAATTTCTCCAGCTCAAACTGTGATTTAACTGATTAGCTTGTAAGCAAGGACCACTAATGTCAGCTTGAGCAGATTTCAGGGGATTAAAGTAATAGGGTTGAGTCTGTGTTACATTGGAAGCAGTCTTGCTGGTTCATAAGGCCCTTCTTTCCCCAAAGCACTCTAAGTCATGACTGTAGTCACCTTGTGTCGATATTATAAGAACTGAATTTGCACTGTGATTTCTTTTATATAAATATATATATATATATATATATATATCTCATACCAGCTGCCTTTTCACTGATGCATTTTTATGATGATCTAATTTCTGCAGGTCCTGAGGGAAGGAGTTGGGTGGGGTGGGGTGGTGGTGTTGGTGCAGAGGCAGGCGATATGTTCTCTCACTACAAAATTGTTTGTCCTCTAGAGAGGAGTGGAAATGCAGAAGTTACCCAGCTCTCAACTTGCTCACTTCATGGCTTAATTGTTGGAATTAAGCCATGAAGTGAGTAAGCAGAACTTTCCCATAATGTCGCCAGTATTGGACGTCATCATACAAAGTATCATAATATGACATTGTTATTTCTCTTTCATCAAGTAAACTACCTGAACTTTTGCCCTGTTAAATTCCAGTTAGTTGAGATGCTAAGATGTCTTGAATGAGTTCATTTTTCCGACCTTACTGATGTGAAAAGATGATTTTTGACGATTAAGCACAAAAATAACTATCCTTCGATACCTTTCTTTTTCTCTCCTTATGTGAAATGAAACATTAAATAACAGTCAGTGGTTGGCTTTGGGCCTGGAAAATGTTACGTGATCTGAATTGCAGAAATCGGGTGTGGCTGACACCAAGAGATCCAGATCTCAGAGCAGACTATAAATCACAGGGGGCTCAAAAGATCGTGATGTGGCTTTTGAGGGGGCCTTGATGTCAAATCTGCTTTTGGCCAAGATATGAATGATGACTGCCATTCCGGGCAAGCTGTCTACCCATGGAATTAAATAGAAAGGCCAATTGACTCAGGGATTGGCTGTTGTTCCCAAATAGGGATATGATGGACACAACTGTATAGGTCTTCAGGAGGGACCAAATAAAGCTGCCCGATCTGCTTGAGAGACCACAGAAGCAACAATAGAGTGATGGAGACAACTGCCACACAAAATATTGATGAGAGTCATTAACATTTAGAATAAATTATTATGCTGATAGATCTCTTGCTCTCAGATATTTATTACTCTTGGAAAAGTTTGCAGTTGCAAACATCACAAAGTGGGTATATGCTCCAAGTTTGTTTAAGTATGTTGATATCTTTTCAATAGACATGACCTGTAATTTGTAAGTTCCCATTTTTTTTTAGGTTAGCTATAACACCTAAAATCCTGATGTGGGATCAAGAGTAGAGGATCCATAAGCATCAAGAAAGCATGCTTTTAGAGTGGAGGGAGGAGTTTGTATCTCTCTTGTTATCTACCCTGTGGACTTAGTGTCATGTAAAAAAAGATATGTGAATTTCACAATCCCTGCTGCCATCTGCCACTCATGATAGTGAATGGATCAAGTGAACTGCTGGATGCTCTTCAGTGGTTAAAAGTGCTACAATAAACATCATTTATTCATTTTTGAGATGGGATCAGCTGGGATTAGTTTCCTTCCCTGAGTCATTAAAGAAGAGTAAGAAAAATGAAAGAAGGTCTGAACAGAATTGGTATCAAAATAATAAATTAACTTGTTGAATAAATACTGAAATCTATTTGTTATTGCTAATTGTATTTGACTGTTGCAGAACAGATAAAACTTATCAATGTCAAGAGACAGTACAGGCAAAAGCCAAAGTTGTGAATCTGTTTCCACAAGCTTTATAAGCAAGGAGAAGAGGCAAACAGATTACATGGGATACATGGCTGAGAATCAGGCCATTTGGCTCAGCCAATCCTTGCAGTGTTCATGCTCTACTCGGGTGTCCTCTTGTCTATCTTCTCAGAAATCAACAATGTAACTATCAATGATTAACTAAAATCATTTTCTCATTATTTCCTTAGGACAAAATCATCAAATTAATTTTAACTCTTCAATTATTTCCTTAGAATTGCTCTCATTGGTAAATTGGTGTGGGGCGCATTGGTGGGATGCCATAATATTGGAGTGAGGGATCAATAGATGGGTGTGGAATAGTGCATGCGATGTCAGTGCAAGAACAGATGGTTCTCAGATATGTGTTACAGTTTTACCTAATACCTTAGAGTATGACAACAAAGTGAATAGAACACGAAAGGTACCACACAGTAATATCAAACAGAACTACGTTGTATTTTCCCTGCAGTGCAAATGCTTCTTTCTGTAGTACTCTCCTCCACTCCACCTGCTTCCTCTATAATGAACCTCAGGTTATGTATTAAAAAAAATTGGCAAGGTCTGTGTGTGTGGCGCTTACTTTAACTGGATTGGTCTGCTGAAGTGGTTAATCAGGTAAATGTAGATTCAATACACAGCACCTATATGATGTACTGGTAATTCTGAACATGCCATGTCTGCTGCTGTGGGGGTAATTTGTTTCTGACATTTGAGTGTTTTGTATTTTCAGGCTGCGTTGACAAAGTATCACATTGTAATTTCTGACTAAGGATCACCAGAGGACAGATGCATAATGCGGAGAGAGCACATATGTGCTTTTTGTTTTTGCAAGTTTGCAACAAAAAAATAAGAATCGCAAATTTATGCCTCAACTTTGATGTCCAGTTATCTGCTGTTTAGCAGCCATATGATGACTATACCCAGAGCATCAGAGCATGGATTGGGAGCTCACAGAGTATCACAAGTAGTTTTCAATCTGCCACCACTCCTATTGACAACAAAGTAAGGAAAAGCTATGCCACCATTGGGCTTTAATCACATGTTTTCAAAGTCACCACTAAATGTCCGAATACATTGTTGACAATGAAGTCAAAAAGTGTACCAGAAGCCTATCAGTATGGTAAGCCTCTCCCTTAAGAAAAGATGTGTTTATAAGGTTTTCTGGGAAAGCTTGCAAGAGCTAGCAGTTTTATTAAGGAAGTGGGGAATTGGAGGTTTTGGATGCACACAGAAATAAAGATTAACTCTGCTGCAGGATTCTTGACCCCTAAAAAAAAATGTGCATTATTAGTTACTAGAATATGCTCTCTGATATTTTATGCAGTCTTTATTATTTCATTAAAAAATCAGCATAATGGTGCATCAATTGGAAACTGGATTCAAATCCATTACGATCACGTCCCTACTCTGTCAGCAGTCAGTGGGTTAAGTCATGGCATTTGAGCATTCTCTTATAACGTTTATCCTCTGGATGACATTATAATAAAGAAGCAATACTTGAAATCTGAGATCCAATTATAATATGTTGCATATTGACGGATAGACATTCTTTTGTGGTTTCAGAAAATCTGGGCAAGTTTTCAAATAATAAAACTTTCCCCTCTTTCAGCACCGAATGATGTGTTAATGTGGAAGAATATAGATGAACCTGCTGATCTCTCGCACTGTATTAAATATCATGGAGCAGTTTCTGAGCCAGTTAGTGAGAATCAATTAAAAAAAAATGTGGATGCTGGAAATCTGAAATAAAAAGAGAAAATGATGGAAACACTCAGTAGGTTATGCAGTATTTGTGGAAAACATGAATGTTTCGTATCTGAGACCTTTTGTCAGAACTGTGAAAGAGAGAGATGCAAGTTATTTCTGAGTCTGTTAGATTGAGATAGGTGGATAAAAGCCCTTGGCAGTGTGGTGGTTCTAAAATACCTCATGGTACTGTAATCAGTTGGTAAAGTGGAGCACTTGAATAGGAGAGGTGAGGAGCCACACACTCTTCATAAAATAAGAGATTAAGTGGGAAGGAAAAGCCAAAAAGATTTTGAGGTGCAGACTTAAAATCATAAATGCAGCTTAACTAGGCCAATAAAAATGACAAATAAGGCAAGAATGCATTTCTAGAGGAAGAGAACTGAAAGAAATATGACAAACTCGGTGAGTCCGCACGTGGAAAACAGATCAAAATTCTCATCTCCATATTACATATTAAAGGTATAGAGTCTTTGGAGAATGTGAAAATCAGATTTGCAAGGTTGGTATCATAATTAAGGTGACACCTTGCAGGAAGTACAGAGTACTGCCCTTTTTGTCTCAAAAGTAGCAGCTAATTAAAGGTCTGTAAAAGCATGCAGGGTTTTGAGAGGATAAACAGTATTATTTTTGTTTGTATCAGAATTCAAAATAGTGACTACAGATAGAAAATGATCACCAGTAAATCCAATGGGGAATTCAGAACAATGATCCTGACCCACATAATGTTCTGAATGCAGACCTTATTTGAATATCGTAGCCTATATTAAGAGGGAATTTCATTGAATAAATGAGAGGAGAAGAGAATAATATGCTAATAAGGTGGGAGGAAGCTTTTGGGAAGAATTTCTGGTGAAGGATCTGTTTATGTGCTGTAATATCCCAAAGTAGTTTTATGGTGAGTTTCATACCTTTTGAAGCTCAAATTTTCCCAAAGATCACAGGTTACCTGAAGGTTCAAGGAAAAGAGCAGATTAATGTGTTCAGAGAGAAATGATGGTTACTGTAACTGTCATGGAATAATGGTACAGAACAGAGATGTGACCCATAACAGATGTGAGGATTCCCTCACAATGAATTGATCAGACAAACAGTTGTGACAAAATGTCTCAGCTTGAGTTGTCAGCAGCAAATACTTTTTCTTTGTTGGTTTTCTTTGTAACTTGGCTAGCATTAAAGATCTACCTCAAAGAGCTTTTGGGTAGCTGCCTGTGTTTTAGCTGCCTTGCACAAATCTATACCCTTGTCAAGGGGTTAGCAACTGCCCCCTGTCTACCACTATCCTTGTTACCTCACCCTATTAGTGCACCAATCACAGGTAAACAGCCACCTTGACCAACTTCTCCTTGATTTGGTTAATTTCATCACTGGCTTGACTCAAGTACACTTGGTACATATGTTTTAGTTATTATTTATGCTTATCCCATTCTGATGGCACATGGTTAATTAATTCTACTGTCTTATACATTTTAAGTTATTAGCATCGGGTTAACCATTCCCCATGTGTGTCAAGTTCATTTTCTCAGAGGAAAGGTACTCCGGCCTTAGCCAGTTAACAGGGTTTTAACAGAAGCTTCAAAAAGATTTTCTTTTAAGAATACTGTCTCAATAACCTTGTGTTGACCATCACTGTGACACAATATAACTAATATTTTTATGCAACAAGTATCTCAACCTTCTTAACAAAACTTCTCATAACTAGTCTATAACGAAACTTCTGACATAGTAATGATGTTGTATCCAAACCTCTACGTCTTGGTAGTGGTCAGTGTTGTAATGTCTGTATTGCATCAGCCACTTTTCACATATTAAGAGGCCACAAACAGCATTGTGATAAGGACCAGGTAATTGTTTTTTCTTCACTTGTCTATTGAGGGATAGATGTTGATCAGGGCAATCAAAATAACTCTCTTACTCTTCTTTGAAATAACACCATATTTTTTTTATGTCTCTCTGAAAGAGTAGACAGACCTAGATTTAAAAGTCTTTCCTGAAGAATGGCATGCCCAGCGCTGCACCAGACACTCTGCATTGGAGCGTCAGGCTAAATTTTTTGTGCTTGTGTTTCTGGAGTGGACTTCAACTTCATGGGTTCAATGGGATTGAACATCATTATACATTTGGGAGTCCAAATGTTTAGAAATAATTTGTGTATTTCTTTATATTCTGCCAAGTTTTCTGCCCTCAGTGTATTTACCCAATAACTCACTTTTGTCAGAGTATAGGCTGAACTGTATTCTATTTGGCAAAACAAAATTGTTGCATTTTGATGTTTGCTGGGACTACTGTGAAAGTGATCAGGCAGACATCAATTTCCATTTTTCCCAGTACACAGTGCTTTTGCTGTAATTCTGCTCTTTCACAATGATGGTTTTCAGAATCTCAGTGGACTTGAGAAGAGGAAAGTTCCCAATATGTAATCACTTTACTTCTCTTTTGTTGGTCTTGCTGGGTGTCCTGCAGTGCTGTGTTACCATGAACTTTCAGACTTGAATGGTTCAATGCTGCAGTCAGTTAATGGAGCTTGCAATGTGACAGTAACTCATTTAACTGTAACCTCATGTAGAAACTGTTGCAAGGTGGTTTGTGCTGGAGAAGAGAAAACTAGGCAGTTAGAAAGGATGAGAGCTGCATGAAAACAGTCCAATAAATAGACTTCAAGTGAGGCAAGAGAGCAAGGTGACCAGGAAGTGTGTTTTCAGAAGGGACTTTCTGAAGATGTCTAAAATGTTTTAAGTCCTGCTATAAATGGAGATAGAGATATTGGAACAAATTTAACATCAATGCCTGAAGAATGAAGAGGTGGATTAAGATGCGATGTTGGACATGATTGCAGAGATAAGGTAGGTAAGACCTTGGTTAAGTTATGAATGAGGATGAAGATTTAGAATTTGGCACTTTGATGAATTGTGAACCAATGTGAGGTGGTAAAGACTGGTCATGCCTGACCAATACTTTGTGTGAGGTTATTGTAATAGAGTTGGTCTCTGTTGCTGATGACTGTTTCTTGGGTGTTCCCACCCCTCTCAATTTCTTGTTCTGTGGTTTATAGTTTGCTGAGTTTTGCTGGCAGTTGGCACTTTCTTGTATTCTGGTGTAAAATCTTGCAGGAATTACCCATTGTTTACACTGGGAAATGTGTTTTTCCAGGAGCAGGATTCACAATACAATTCATTTGGTAAGAGATCTTAGAGATGCGAGCAAGGAATGCAAGAAAAGGTAATTAACACATTCGATATCATTTGTGCTGGTCAAGTACTTCAAATGCTGTCAGGTGATCTTAACAAAAAACGATAACTTAACTATTTCTTTATTTTTGTAAGTTTTTGTATGATTCTGAATTTGAAAACATTAGAAGAAAACCATGACAGCTTTGACAGATGGGTTTGGCATCCACTAAATATTTTCTCAGCAGTTTTGTTGGGGAGAGGTTGGGAATGAGGGCTTATTTTCACTCACCTTTGTGACTTGACTCTGACATTCAAGGCCTGCAAGCCTCATTTGAATCAAGGTTTGACAGCTGCATGAGATGTTTTTGGGAAAATTGTGCAGTTCACTGATAAGTGTGAGTGGTGGGCCCCACTTGGCAAAATCCAGGCCAGTAATCCTTTGAACTATGAACTAAATAGATGTGGTTGACAGATTTACATGTGCTGGTGTTAGACTTAAACATGATTATTCCTCTGGTAATTTAATTTCCTTGAGACTGTTTTTGCACCTTCCATTGGAAAATTTCTGTGGTCAATTAACTAATTTTTCTGAAGACTGAAGATGAAAAATATATTTTTGAAATCAAATGGATGATCAGAAGTAGCCTTTGCACTTCTCTGTTTCTATTTCCATAAAGGGTGTACTCTATTTATATTAGCACACAAAGCTACTATTTCTATTCATCCATGTACTGTGACAACACCATAGAATTTGGCAGTTCATGTAGTGGCCAGCAATATTGAGAGGTATGAAAATAACCTTCAACCATACTTTGGAAGTTTCATTAGTGAAGGGCATCTTGTGTCATTCTTATAAACTTGTTAATGTCTTATGAAATCTGCATTCCACTGTATAAAATTAATATATCCACTTCTAGCTGAAAGGAGCCAGGATACAGATCTGAGCAATAACTCCAACAGAGATACAAATCCAGAACTGTTGTTTTCCAGCCTTTAATCAGATGCATGTCACATGCACATTGTCAAAAACAGGTTGGAATGAAGATACAAGTTTGTTTCAGTCTCTGAGTGGTGTTCCCAGTTGCATTGATCCCAGGCCTACAGGCTTCTAGTGAATACGATAAAGATCATAATGAAGCTCCATTCACTATTCATCATAGTTGAATTGAAATCAACATTTTTGAATTTCAGTAACGCACATTTAAATTTTGCATCCTTTAAAATGTTGAGTTCACTTTTGGAAAATCTTGTCTGAAATGCACATGGGTTTGCTTTACAATTGTCTTTTTGCTTCAGTCTTTGGGAAGCCAAGTTTCCTTTGTTGTACATTAATTTGATTGATCTTGGCATCTTGCACAGTGCACATCATTTATCTTTATATGTACATTGTTAGTGTTCTGATGGCCAGGCAGTAAATAGATTAAATAATACATTTTGGAGAAGCTTCCTCATTGAGTGGAAAATATATGAAGTAGCTAAGGAATTTAAAGCGAGAGGATCACAGGAGGGAAAAGGATGTGCTGATTGCATTTAAGAAGCTCTGAGAGGAGTTTCATATGAAACTTGGAAGCTGGTGTTGACTAGTTTAGCTAAATGATATGTATCTGCCCTATAAATGCAAGGTATATGATGTAACATCATTGAATTGAGGAAGGTAAGTCAAACCTTTATTGTACATTTATGGTAATGTGAAAATCCTGGCCCAGATTACTGAAGATGTTGGTCATCTTCCTTGAGTATACTTTAGTGGCAATCTCTGTCAGAATTTTTTGTCATCTCTGCCATTGGTCATTGACAGATTACTGCATATTTTTTTACAATTGTGCAGCACATTCTGGCCGATTATACCTGTGCTGAATAGGAGTTGGCAATTTGTAATGGGGAAATTGAACTGTTGGGTTGTTACTTTCGTCGATTGGTTGTGTTGCCAATGGATATTGCTTTGATCTTAACTAAATCTCTCACAGTTTGGCAGAAACAGTTTAGTCTGTTTCAAACCCATAATTTTATTCATATGAAGATAGGAGTAACTTGAACTGCCAATAAAAATGCTGCAGTCAGAAGCCAAAATACAGTTTGAAATTGAAAGCAAACATTGCCAATGAATGTTGTTAATTCTCAACATGTAAAAGGCAGAGAGAGGTTGCTGTTGAGTGAAATTGTTCATGCAAGGGGAAAATATATCGGTGAATTCATTATAATGATATTGAAAATGAGAGAAATTTCACTTCCAATAAAGTCTTACATTTCTTAATCTCTTAATTTCCTGCACTAGTAATTTGCTGTTGGTAGATGAAGAAGTGTTTGCAACCCAAGATGAGTAAATTCAGAAGCTTAATGAATTTCTGTTTGAAAACTATTTACTGTCTGATATGTCTTCTAAGCAGTGGGGTGAATCAGATCACTGAGCAGCTTAGATTTGGTCTTCACTCTTGATCAAACTGTATTAATTACTGGAATTATAAAATGCTTGATCTACTGTTACCTGCTCAATATCCATAGTCAATGGATATTTCTGTAAGTGGTGTCACATAAATCATACTTGAATGAGACAAATGAAACTGCCCATTTGAAAATTAAAATGCATGTTTTGCACGTACTGCTGTATGTGTCTCGACCTGTGGCATCCTGTAAGGAGGGAACAAGGACAGTGCCATCAGCTGTGGAATTGGCAAGGCAGTTAACATGATTGCTTTGGAGTTGTGCTGCTGCATTTCAATTAACATTGTTCAATGCCAGAGGTACAAAGATCTGGGATGGTGTCTAAAATTATAAATGTAGCCTGAAAGGAAGGCAGCATCTATGGAGGGAAATGAACAGTCAACGTTTCAGGTCAAGACCCTTCATCTGGACTCAGTTTAGTTCCTGAACCTTTAGTAATGACCTGAAACACTGACTGTCCATTTCCCTCTACAGATGCTGCCTGACCCGCTGAGTTCCTCCAGCAACTCGTTTTTTGCTCCAGATTCCAGCATGTGCAGTCTGTTAATCTGACGGTGATTGGTAGAGATGAGTCTACCTCATATAATGTCCAGATAATGTCAACAAGGGGATATACTTTAAAGAACAAAAGGATAGAGGTTTGAACAGAGACTTTCACCTTATCACTTCTGACTTTGAAAACGGGAATATCTGGATTGGAATAATTTTGAACAGGGAGTTGTATAAAGGAGACCCTTGAGGCGTTGGGGGTAAATTCCTTCAATGGCTTGTCAGCAGTTGCTCCAGTAACTGCTGTCATTTCTGGATTTTTCTACTAGAGGACAGGCAAACTGGCTTTGTGGTTCATTTGCCTGTCTTCTGATCGACCCCCCTCCATCAATCTAATGGCCTAAGTGGGGAGGCTAAACTGTGCATGCAATAGTAGATACTGGCCTATCAGTTGGTAGATGACCTTTGCAAACAGTGATCCAGACAGCAGCAAATTGAGGGTGGACTGCAAGCATGGTGGGAGGCATCTATCTTACCATTTCCTAGAACGGGAAGCTCAGAATATAGAACATGGAACAGTACAGCGCAGGAACAGGCCCTTCAGCCCATGCTGTCTGTACCAAACATGATGCCAATTTAAACGAATCCCATCTGCCTGCATGTGGTCTACGTCCCCTGGAAGCTCACGTACCTGTCTAAATGCCTCTTTAATGTTACTTTCATATCTTTTCATCACCTTCCTTGATAGCATGTTCCAGGCACCTACCACTCCTTATGAAAAAAAAATGCCTTGCAAATCTCCTTTAAACTTAAACCTATGCCCTCTAGTATTTGACACTTCCACCACATGCAAGAAGTGCAATGTCATTGAGACAAAGCAACCCACTTGATTGGCACCATCCACCACCGTTAACATTCAGTGCAATTTGTGGTGCGGTGTATATTATCGACAAAATGCATTTCAGTAACTCACCAAATGCTTTTGAAGTACTTCTGTAAGTTGTGACTTGTGATTTCTCTCATCTGGAAGAAAAAGCCAGCTGGCACATGGAATGTCACCATTGGCATATTTCCCCTCCAAATCTTGCTCTGTCCAGAGTGAATGGTCTAAATCCTTGAACTCCCTTTCAAATAGATGGGTATAAATCCATCAGTGACAACACAGAAGTTCAAGAGCGATGTTTGCTTCCATGAGGGTAAAATTGAATGTGTAATAAAAATGGACATTCCATCAATATCCTTGTTTAAAATAAAGTACCAGTGGGAGCTGACAATCACTGTGTGATTGGAGCTGAGAATCATTGTGTGCTGATGGGAGCTGTAGATCATGTATGCTGAAAGCTAATTGACTGAAGCCTGTCATGTATTATTTGACTTGAGTAGCATTTATCAGTTGCAATTCTGACCTTCATTATTTCATTATCAGGCAACACTTGTACATATGTGAAGCTTCTGCATCAGTCATTTTCTGCTTATTTCCAATTGTTAATGTCACAATAGAGTGGGCCTGGAATGACCTTTTCAACATTTGTTTTACCAAAATGATGACATTCTTATTGGATTAGGCTGCATCAAAAACTGGTCCATTGCCACAGGCATTGCCTTTTTCTTGTTGCTGTCTGATACTGAATCAGTGAGTTCACCATCTTCGTGATCCCCAACACGAGATCCGGGCTACACATTCCATACCATGACAATGACTGTCAGTTTGTACAATCTCACTAGACAATGTGCTTGCTTCTGCTCAAGTCCTGGTGAAAGTCTTGTCCAAGAATTTGATGCTTTCAGGTTTAACTGTTACAATAGACTTCTGGCCGATCTCCTTTGCTGCCCTACCGTAAAGGATGTTCTCCAAAATCTGCAACCTATGTCCTCTCTCAGATCGAACTGTTCTCCCGTTACCCCTGTGTTTGCTGATCTGCATGAGCTCATAGTTGAACATTCTTATTAATATTTTCAGATCCCTCCTTGGCCTTGCCTCTATCTCCACGTCTAGTCCATCCCTTTACCCCTCTGAGACATATGTGCTGCTTAAATTCTGCCCTTTTACCATGAGATATCTTGCCTTGAACTACCAAGGCAGTGAGTTCTGGAATTCTTTTCATAAAATACAGAGATTCAGTAGTTCTCTTTTCTTCTTTCAACCTACCTGTGTTATAACACTTTTAAACATTTCCCCTAATATCTCCTTGGAGCTTTTGTGTCAAATTGTGATGCTACTATTCTTAGGAGCCACCTTGAGACATCTTGCTGCAGTGCAGGTAGTCTATAAATACAAGTTGTTGGATAATTCCTATCACTAAAAGGAGCTTATAGATTTGCAGAGAGGGAAACCTATGTGTTAAAACTAAAATTGCAAAGGTACTTCATCTAAAATATTGAACAATGATGTTTTTAGATGCTGATGATCAGATGAATATCTCCAGTTTTTTGGTTTAAATTTTCTTATTTTCTATTTTAACTTACTTATTATTCAGTGCTTGAGCAAGGTAATGCTTGTTTAGAAACTGAATTCATTTTCTTTCAAAGTTTTGGGAGTGAATATTGCCAACCTGCAGTTGGTAAATTTGAGATTCAGAGTCATTGAACTTGATTCTGAAAGTACAATGACTCTGAAGGGCCAAGGCCTTCAGTGAAACATGAAGTGAAAAATGGTTACAGCTTCTCAATACGTGATTAACCTATGCCCTTTTGATGTAATGCATGCAGCACATAATCTTTCAGCCACCAGGGATAACCCTTCTATTAATTGGCTTCTTGTACGAGCAATAAGTCGGAATCAGGTTTATTATCATCGACAAATGTTGTGAAATTTGTTGTTTTGTGGCACTAGTACAGTGCAAAACATAATAGTTATTTTTGTAAATTATAGTAATTTTTAATGAGAGAAGTATCAGGGACAAGGTTGATGAACTTAGAGCGTGGGTAAGTACGTGGAACTATGACATGGTGGCCATTACAGAGACTTGGCTGTCGCAAGGGCAGGAATGGCTGTTGGATATTCTGGGGTTTCTAAAGAGACAGGGGTGGAGGTAAAAGAGGTGGGGGAGTGGCTTTGCTGATCAGGAACAGTGTCACAGCTGGAGGAAGGGAGGATTTCCTGGAGGAATCATCCACTGAGTCAGTGTGGGTGGAAGTCAGAAACAGGAAGGGAGCGATCACTCTATTGGGAGTATTCTACAGACCCCCCCCCAATAGCAGCAGAGATGCTGAGGAGCAGATCAGGAGGCAGATTTTGGAGAGGTGTAAGAGTAACATGGTTGTTGTCATGGGTGATTTCAACTTCCCTAATATTAATTGGCACTTTCTTAGTGTAAAGGGATTAGATGGGACGGAGTTTGTTCAGTATGTACAGGAAGGATTCCTGACACAGTATGTGGACAGGCCGACTAGTGGAGAGGCCATACTGGACCTGGTCCTAGGCAGTGAGCCTGATCAGGTTTCAGACCTCTCAGTGGGAGAGCATTTTGGAGATAGTGACCATAACTCCTTGACCTTTACCATAATCTTGGAGAAGGATAGTAGCAGACGATACGGGAAAGTATTTAACTGTGGGGGGGGGGGAAATTATGACACTATTAGGCGGGAACTTGGAAACGTAAATTGGGAACAGATGTTCTTGGGGAAGTGCACAGCGGAATAGTGGCGGTTGTTTAAGGAACACTCCCATGGGGCTCTGGATAAGTTTGTCCCATTGAGGCAGGGTAAGGATGGCAGAGTGAAGGAACCGTGGTTGACACGAGATGTAGAATATCTTGTCAAGAGGAAGAAAGAAGCTTGCCTAAGGTTTAGAAAGCATGGATCAGACAGGGCTCTGGAGAGTTACAAGGTAGCCAGGAAGGAGCTTAAGAATGGACTTAGGAGAGCTAGAAGGGGGCTTGAGAAGTCCTTGGCGAGTAGGATAAAGGAAAACCCCAAGGCGTTCTACACGTATGTGAAGAATAAGAGGATGACTAGAGTGGTGGTAGGACTGATCAGGGATAAAAGAGGAAACATGTGCCTGGAGTCGGAAGAGGTAGGGGAGGTCCTTAATGAATACTTTGCTTCAGTATTTACCAGCGAGAGAGACCTAGACGTTTGTGAGGATGGCATATGACAGACTGATATGCTAGAGCATGTCAATGTGAGTAAAGAGGATGTGCTGGATCTATTGAAAAACGTTAGGATAGATAAGTCACCGGGGCTGGACAGGATATATCCAAGGTCATAACGGGAAGCTAGGGAAGAGATTGCTGCACCTTTGGCGACGATCATTGCGTCCTCACTGGCCACAGGAGTAGTGCCAGATGATTGGAGAGTGGCAAATGTTTTTCCTTTGTTTAAGAAAGGGAGTAAGGATAACCCTGGGAATTACAGACCAGTGAGTCTTACTTCAGTGGTGGGCAAATTACTGGAGAAGGTTCCTAGAGGCAGGATTTATGGGCATTTAGAGAAGCATAGGCTGATTAGGGATGGTCAGCATGGCTTTGTGAGGGGCAGGTCGTGCCTCACGAGCCTGATTGAATTCTTTGAGGATGTGACAAAGCACATTGATGAAGGTAGAGCAGTGGATGTGGTGTACATGGATTTTAGTAAGGCGTTTGATAAGTTTCCTCATGGAAGTCTTATTCAGAAAGTCAGGAGGCATGGGATCCAGGGAAACCTGGCTGTGTGGATTCAGAATTGGCTCACCCATAGAAGACAGAGGATGGATATAGATGGAGCGTATTCTGCCTGGAGTTCGGTAACCAGTGCTGTTCCACAGGGATCTATTCTGGGGTCCCTGGTCTTTGTGATTTTTATCAATGACTTGGATGAGGATGTGGAAGGGTAAGTTTGCTGATGATATCAAGGTTGGTGGTGTTGTGGATAGTGGTTGCCGTAGATTACAACAGGATATTGATGGAATGCAGAGCTGGGCTGAGAAGTGGCAGATGGAGTTCAACCCGGATAAGTGTGAAGTGATATACTTAGGGATATCAAATTCGAAGGCAGAATATAAGGTTAATGGCAGGACTTCTGGCAGTGTGGAGGAACAGAGGGATCTTGGGGTCCATGTCTATAGATCCCTCAAGGTTGCCATGCAGGTTGATAGAGTTGTTAAGAAGGCGTATGGAGTGTTGGCCTTCATTAGTCGGGGTATTGAGTTCAACAGCCGTGAGTGATGTTGCAGCTCTGAAGGACTCTTGTCAGACCACACTTGGAGTATTGTGTTCAGTTCTGGTCACCTCATTATAGTAAGGATTTGGAAGCTTTAGAGAGGGTGCAGAAGGGATTTACCAGGATGTTGCCTGGAATGGAGAGCATGTCTTATGAGGATAGGTTGAGCGAGCTAGGGCTTTTCTCTTTGGAGAGAAGGAGGATGAGGGGTGACTTGATGGAGGTGTACAAGATAATAAGAGGCATAGATCGAGTGGACTTTTTCCCAGGGCGACAGTGGCTAACACGAGGGGACATAATTTTAAGGTGATTGGAGGAAGGTATAAGGGGGATGTCAGAGGTAAGTTTTTTTTTTACACAGAGTGGTGGGTGCGTGGAACGCACTACCAGCAGAGGTTATGGGGGCAGATACATTAGGGACATTTAAGGGACTCTTAGATAGACACATGAATGATAGAAAAATAGGGGCTATGTGGGATGGAAGGATTAGATAGACCGTAGAGCAGGATAAAATATCGACACAATGTTGTGGGCCAAAGGGCCTGTACTGTGCTATAGTGTTCTACGTTCTGTTGCAAAAGAGGAGTAACAAGATAGTGTTCATGGACTGCTCAGAAGTCTGATGGCGGAGGGGAAGAAGCTTTTCCTAAAATATTGAGTGTGGGTCTTCAGGCTTCTGTACCTCCACCCCAATGGTAGTAACGCAAAGAGGGCATGTCCCGGATGGTGAGGGTCCTTAGCGATGGATGCCGCCTTCTTGAGGCACCATTTCTTAAAGATGTCCTCAATGGGCGGAAGGGTTGTGCTTGTGATGGAGCTGGCTGAGTCTACAACCCACTGCAGCCTCTTTCAATCCTGCACATTGGAGCCTCCATACCAGGCTGTAATGCAACCAGTCAGAATGCTCTCCACCATACATGTGTAGAAATTTGCAGGAATTTTTGGTGACATACCAAATCTCCTCAAACTCCTAATGAAGTAGAGCTGCTGGCGTGCCCCAAAATTCCCCAATGATCCCAAAATTGATATATTTCCAACATGTTGCAATGTGGGAAAAGTGTGAGGTCACCCACTTTGGTGGAATAGATAGAAAGGTGAAATATTTTTTAACTGTTGAGAGAATGAAAGGTGTTGATAGTGACTTGGGTGAACCTACACACAAACCACTGGAAGGTTGAGCACACAGGATCAACAAGCAATTAGAAAGGCAAATGGTACACTTCATAAAGTGGATATTGGTTTGATTAAAATAAAAGCTGAGTTGTCTTGCTGCAATTATATAGATCGCTGGTAAGGCCAGACCTGGAATATTATAAATAGGTCGAAGAGGTGATCTCATTGAAACACACTAAATTTCTTGAGGAAGATGCAGAGCTGATGTTTCCCCTCACTGAGGTGTCTTGACCTGAGGTCACAGGCACAAAATAAGGGGTCAGCCATTGAAGTGAGAGGAAAAGTAATTTCTTCACTTAAGAGGGTGGTGACTCTTTGGTATTCTCTTACGAAGAGGAGTGTAGATTTACAGTGGATGAGTACCTTCAAAGCAAATTGATAGATTTTTACCTACCTGAAACAACGGCCAGAGTGCACAACAGTCGCTGACACACATCCATCTGTTGGACAAGGCTTGCACATTCAGTAGCAGCAGAAGCGAATTGGAGGAGGACTTGCACACCTACATGTTCTAACTCCCATAAAATTGATCATCTTGGCATTATCCTAAGTGCCATTGCTGAGGCCACAGGCTTGGTAGAATTGAAACTATTGAAGATAATGATCTCCTAATGTTTGTTGCAATTTGTATCCTTGTCTCACGTTTCTTTTAACTTGCAAGCAGCAGATAATATGCACATGCATGTCTTAATTACGTTGCTTTCCCTCACCACATTCTTGTGCCTTTGTCTTTTCAGCCACTTATGCAGTGGAGGGCAATCAACAAGAAACTGATAAAAGAAAAGATTAAATTTTGCATCCACAACCTCAGCTGCTAATATTACATGTACATTAAATAATGGGTTAAAAGGCTGGGTAATGGGTCAGCATGTGGTAAGACACTGGGCTCAAGTGACCTACAGCAAGGTGGTGAGCAAAACTAGAAGAGGTACTAGCACACTGGTGGATGGAGGTATACACAAGTCCTATCACAGACTCAGAGAAGCACTTTGATGGGGTAGCCTGATGGCTATGTAAATGAAACCCGAATGCAGTAGTAAGCCTGCCAGAAAGGAGCATCGGACAGTACAGCACCAACTTGGCACAGGCCTTTATGCACAGCTTGGAGCCCATCCTTACTGGCATAGAAGTGATGAACAACTCCATATGTTGATTGTTGGCTTCCACTGCAACTCGAGCATCTTTCATCTGAAGTCTGAGTGCTGTAATGGAAGCTCAGGTGAAAACGTGCAAGGTCAGTTTAGTGTTGCCATCATGGCTGCAGATGCCAGTGTCCAGAGTGGTTTGTCCTTCAGAATTATTAGATTGCTCAGGCAATTCCCCAGAGGAGTGGCACTGACGCCACAAGAGCATGAGTCTCAAGTCTTCTCTCAAGTTAGCATGCAGCCTCCCACCCCAGCCACATCTTTGGTATTGTTGCAGCTGTTCAACAGCCAGCCAGCCCAGGTTGTTGCCGCCACGAATGGATGTTGAAGCTTAAATCTTGGATCACTGGGGTACCAGTCCATAGCAACATTGCGGCGGGAAGAGGCAAAAAGAAAATGGGCACAAAGTAATTCACAGGAGTTCCTGTTGGTTTGATTTGATTATGTAAAACTTTAGTTGGAATGTCTGTTTTATGCTGGGTTTTGTTCTTACCTTGTGTTCACGAGTACCATGTTCCAGAACAAAAAATAAAGGAAGGTTGGGAGATAGGATTATGGGTACTGCTATTTTACAGGCAGAAGGGACGATCTAGATTGTTGCCTCCAATTCAACTCTCTTTCCAATTTGTTGTTCTTCTTGCCTTGTTCTGCAGCTTTTTGTCCTTAGGTGGCAGCATTACCGTTGCATGTGTTGGCAGTTTGTGCAGCACATTGCAACCACCATAAATGTTGACACCCAGTTAGCTGAATGTTGCAGTGATTCTGCTGTGTGATCCAGGTTGTGAAAGTATTACTCAGGTGTGTCAGTGATTTATTCTGTTGCAGTGTCTCTGGTTGAGTGACTCTCATTATGCAGGAAGCGTAATAATGGAAGTCAAATCATCAGTGGAGAGTCCTTGTTGTCCCTTTTGTTGGATTGTAGATTTTTGACTATTGCTGAAGTACAACCGGCACAGCAGAGCATCACAGAATGAAGGCATCATACCAGCTGCATTTTGACCTATGCAATATACTGCCTACGTCTAGACATCAGTTGAACATTGAGGGAGTGGATTCTTTTCATTTTTGGTGCATTTACAATTTGCTTCTTATTGAAGCTTAGTTGTCTAATTTTTTGTTCCTTACCAATATCTGGAAAGGAGAATTGCTGCATGAATCTGTGGGCAGATATCACCCACTGAGTGCCTTTCTTCCCTTACTACTTCCAGTAGATCGCTTATTCTCTCAGTCAAGCTCTGTTCCAAAAAGAAAGCCTATCAGTAATTGGCTGCAATTGATTTGTGCAGAAGCTTTGAAATTGGTTTGGAAAAAAAACACTCAAGCATCTGAAACACCATTCAGTGTAAACTTTTGAAATTTAAAACAATCTTGGAAAATTCCAAAAACTTGTAGAATAATTTGAACAGCCACAAAAAATCTACTGGTAATTAACCTGTTACCTTCAACAGTGCGGACCCTTCTTGGTTGCTTAATGCATGTTTGTCAGTGTATGAGAAGACATCAGTCAGGCCGTTGAGTTGCAAAATGTCATCACTGGGATCAAATCAGCAATCCATGATGACAGAAGTCACGATCTGTGTGTTCTTTACACTTCCAGTGTTTGTTAATATTAGCTGCAGCAAAATAGCTTCAGCTGTACTTTGCTTAGGTGACATTTATGGTAGTTTGTAGTCTGAGCCCAATTTCTAAACAGTTATCACTATTGAATAGATTTTATAAAACTGCAGGAGATTTCTGATTGTTTAGTCAGTTTTCTGTCTAAGATGGAGGAAAATCCACTAGCATCTGCCAGGGTGCATGTGAAAACAAGCTGCTGATGGAAAGAATCAGGCTAGTTATTTTTCACCAGTTGCATCCTGAAATCAGCTCAACTTGCGGGCTTACTCATTGATTCTTTTCATATCTTACAGACTAAGAAATTAAATCACAGGTAAATTTGCTCATCCAGATGCTTCTGAAATGTTGCATTGGTGATAGTAGAAAGTGTCCACACATTATTACTATTATTGATGTTGTAACTACTGTAATTCAGATTGCAGGAATAGGCCTTGCTCCACGATCTGTATCCTTTTACCTCAGTGCCACTTTGCTGGACTAATACTATATTCCTTGATGACAATATCTCAAGTTCTACTGATTTCTGTTTTGAATGTCGGTGACTGAACCTCTGCAGCCCTCTTCGGGAGAGAATTCCTTCTCCACCCTTCTCTACCCTGGATGGCTGATCCATTATTTTGGGTCTGGACACCAGAGTCCAGGGAGTAATCATCCCTATCAAGCTCCATAGGAGTTCTCTGTTTCAATAAAATCACCTCTCATTCTTCTACAAACAGGAATATAGGCTGAGTCTGAATAATCTCTGTTCAAAGGACAACCCATGCCCATGCCCCATACCACGAATCAGTTCAATGAACCTTGTTTGTATTATTTTAATTATTTCTTTTCCTCGATAGGGAGACCAGATCTGTACACAGTATTCCAGATGTGGTCTCACTAGAGCTCTTTATAATTGGAGCAAGGTACCTCTTCTTGTATTCCAATAGTCTTACACAAAACGTCAATGTCCTGTTTGTCTTCCTAGTTGCATGCTGAACCTTTTGAGGATTAATGTACAAGAACACTGGGTTCCTCTGGACACCAGTGCTATTCAATTTCTCACAGTTATAAAAAGTATTCATCCTTTCATTAATTTAGTGTGAGAATGTTGACTTTTTTTGCATTATGATATTTAATTAAATACTTTGCATGTCTGTGCAATTGCAAGACAAGACCTTGAGGTTCTCCACACCATCTTCATTTTGAGCAGTCACGAGCCAGGGATTCACCCAGATGGGTTGCATCTTTGAGCACATCCTTGAATCTTTTCTTCTGACTGCCTGGTAACTGTAAGAGAGCTCGGAATGGTCTGTCTGTTTCAGGAGTCTGATGTCAGAAATGCATACATGGTGACATACCAACAGAGCTGACTGAGTGTAATTCGGACCTCAGTGCCAGTGATGTTGGCCTGGGACAGGGCATTGATGTTGCTTTGCTTATATTTCTAGTGGATTTGGAGGACTTTGCACAGACAGCATTGAGGCTGTCTTTCCAGCGCATTGAGGTGCGACTGTAGGTAGGTCAGATATCTGCAGCATATATGTGGGGGGGGGGGGGGGGGTGGGATTGCTGCTGCTCATCAGGTCATGGACTTTGTATCAGGTCTGAGGATTTGATCTTGTGAGGTCAAAATAGGCCATGTAGAGTGATTGATGTGCTCCCATCATTTCTTTTGGAGGTGTCATATGTCCATTGAGTCTCCAGATGCAACAGAATTCACATTGAGATTTGGGGAGCAGCTCTTCAGCCACTGAGTGGAGGTGGTTGAGGAGGACCTTGGTCGTGATTTCCCCTGTGTCAGATGGTAGGGAGACCCCTCTGTAGATGCGACACTTAGACTTGTTTCCTTTTGTGAAGGTGGTCATGATGATGGCATCTCTGAGATATCCTGGTTTCTGCTCCTCTTCCTGGATGTGATTATGGATTTCGGACTGAAACTCAATTTTAGAACTTCAGCAGGGATAACATCTGCTCTTGAGGCCTGTTTGTCAGTTGGAATATGGCCTTTCTGATTTCTGGTTGGTCAGGAGCTTGGCAAGGCTGGGTCGATCAAGCTGCTGTCGGACAGAATCAAGGGTGCTTCACATCAAGGAGAGAGTTGCAGTTGAGGAAGCCCTCGAAGTGTTCCTTCCAGAGTCCATTGTCTTTGTTTCTATCCTTTATGTTCACCTCATTTTTTGGCTCTTAGTTGGATGGACCCTTGGATATTTAGGCTGTGTATGGACATGACAGTGCCAATGAGCTCACACATGATGTGACTGCCATAGAGTTGCTGAGTCTCCTGCACTTTCTCCACTCATCATCTGTTATTTAGGTCACGGACCTTCTGCAGGACTTCTAGCTTCAAAGATACCAGATGACTTTTTTTCTCCAGAGGGAAATGAAGTTGCCAATCCAGAAATGGCTTATGTTTGCAGTTAATTAGTTTCTCAGTCATTATCATCAAACCAGGACTGGTTCTTCTTTGCAAGGAAACTCAAGAATTTCTTCTCAAAACCAATTGTGGTGGACTTCAGGACAAGCTCTAAGTTGCATATACTTTGTGGCTTCTTTTGATTGGGAGTTGAAGGTTGTCTGTGAGGCACTGCCTGCCCTTGAGAACTTTGACGTTGATGTTCTAGTGGTGATATTTTCATAAATGCTGATGTCTTGAGACCTGGTTAATAGAGCTAATATGAAGTGTTCAGTCCTGCTATGGCGCCTGTTGTTGCACAAGTGTTCATAGATTCATAGAGTTATACAGCACGGAAACAGGTCCTTTGGCCTAACTTGTCCATGCTGACCAAGATGCCCATTTACACTAATCCCATTTGCCTGCGTTTGGATTGATGAGCCAAATGGTCACCAGCTGTGATTCTATGATACTGTGGGAGGGAACAACAGTGGTGGTGACATGATTTTCTGCAAGAAAAATAACGTGTGAATGAAACTTTACATGATATTTTTGCACAGAAATTAAAACTCCAAAATCAAGGTTATTTCAGTGTTTTCAGGAGAGAATTAATGCTACTGGACAAGAGCACAGAGAAATTAAAAGCTTCCAGTCAATGATGAATAGGTGTAAGTTTTGCAGTACTGATTATGTGTTGATTATAAAAAAAAGTCTAAAATCAGAAGATTGTGAATGGAGACAACTATGACAAATGATATTTAATACGGTAATAGCAAATAAATGGTTGTTCATTCTAAACCTAAGGATCTCCTCCTGCCTTGTCTACTGCACTCGGTGCTCCCGATGCTCCCATCAATGACACCAAGCGCAGACTTGGCAACAGTTTCACAGAACACCTACGCTCAGTCTGCAATGGCCATCCTGGATTCCCAGTTACAGACCATTTCAACTCCCCTTCCCAGTCCCACACTGACCTGTCCATCCTTGGCCTTCTCTACAGTCAGGTTGAAGCCCAACACAAAGTTGGAGGAACAACATCTATTTTGCCTGGGTAGTCTACAACCCAATGGCATGAATATTGAGTTTTCCAATTTTGGGCAAACCTCCCCCAAACATTTTTTCTTATTTTTCCCTCAACCCCTCCCCTTCACCCCCCCTTTCTGATCCTCCAGTCCTCCCATTTTTGTCCCCTTTCCCACTCTCCCCCCAGTCCCCCCCCCCTCACTCCCCCCCCATCTTCGTTCCTTTCCCCTTCCTGGCTCCATCCACCCACTTCAGACACAGGTTCACAGGTTTCTCCCCCCGCCCCAGCTGGCTCCAACTGTCCTTCACCTCTCTCGTAATGGTCCTCATTCTCACCTCCTTTACTTATCTGAGAATCCACCACTGGTAGCGCTTTGTGGTCCCGCTTATCTCCCTCCAGCAGCCGTCTCCTACCTTCACACTCCCTCCCCTCACCTTGCTCCGTCTATTTTTTTCTTTTTCTTCTCTACCTTTATCTGCCTCCATCTATCATTCACCTGCCACGGTCTTCCAACTCCACCTCTCCTCCTCTCCCCTACCTGGCACCACCTGCCTGTCGTCTTACACCCCTCCTCTGTCCACTAATCGCTACGGAATCCTTTCTCACCACTTCCCTTCTCCTCTCTATACTGGCCATCTCGCCTCTCCACTCTCAGTCCTGATGCAGGGTTTTGACCTGAAATGTGACAATTCCTTTCTTCCCACAGGTGGTGCATGTTCCTCCAGCACATTGTTTGTTGCTCCAGATTCCAGCATCTGCAGTCTCTTGTTTCTCCAACTTAATAAGTACTTCTAACATTTCCTATTGTGGGCATTTTTATGGTCCCTTGCTTGGATGTTAATGCAATCTATAAGGTGCCAGTGCTTGTTGCCATGAGGTCTGGTACTTGTTCCTCTGATGAATCAGAGTGTTGGTGATGATGTGGCCATGCTCCAAGCATTGGCAGGAAAGGGACCTGTTAGAATTCGCCTTCCCTACTCCTTCCTTGCTGGAGGGTCAAATTACACACTACATGGTCAACTCTTGATAGCTTCAGGACAAATATGGAAATGCAAGCACTGCCTGATCTGTGCCAACCAGTGAACTGGGAAGATAAATAAACTCCTGAAAAAGAAAAAGCACAAATAATTCTACACTGAGTCAAAAATGACCAAGAAGCCTTGAGATTATACAGGCAATTTACATCATGTGAATCATCTGTAGCTGAGCTCCTCCAACTCTGCTGGTGAAATGTAAATGTAGCTTGAATCTGGTATTAGGGCCT